>NW_026555332.1:10246160-10315730 GCF_029017545.1 Prosopis cineraria | reverse complement strand
ATCGGTGTTATCTGCTTTTAATATCTACACTCTTTCTTGTGTTAAGCTTCTCCAGCGTTGTTGACTCTATTGATGCTAACCTTATGATTTTTTTAGGGTTACATGACAGTAAAAGGAATATCCATCTTGCAAGAAAGATATCCTTTTCCTCTCCTACAAAAGATGGTGGACTTGGATTGAGGAATTCCAAAAAATATGATTTAGCTTTGTTGGCTAGCAGATTTGGAGAGTTTAAATGCAAAGGAATATTCTCTTTGGGGCAACCCAAATCCAAATCAATAGTTTCATAATTATTAATAGGCTTCTTTATAACATACCTCATAATCAATCTTTGGTGTTTGGAAAGATATTTTCAAAGCATCTGCTTTGAATAAAAAGCACCTCATTGGGCATGCAAGGAAAGGGAGTTTATTTCACTGTCCCATGAGACTTGGTAGAAGTTCATAATAGAGACTTGCTCTGGTTTAAATATTTTCAAAGTCTTTGATTAATCATCACTAACCCATCAACAGTGATGGTTGCCAAATGGAATGTGTCACTAGTAAATAATCTCTATGGTAGAGAGGAGGCTAACTTGATTTTAAGAACCCCCATTTCTTTTACTAAATAGAGTGATAGTTTAATTTGGGGCTCTGGTTCTTACTCTGTTAAAGATGGATTTTTTTAGACTGCCTTCAAGATAATCCTCTTGCAAGAGAGGAAATTTGGAATTTTCCTTGAAAACTTCATTTGCCATATAAAAATCTCCTCTTCATTTGAAATTTGGTTCAAGAGGTGATACTCCACTAGGGTTGTTTTGTGTAAGCATCATCTTAATTATTCACTCTAGTAGTCCATTGTGCATTTGGTTGTGATTCATTAGAGACTTTACATCACACTTTTTGTGATTGTCCCTACTCAAAAGCCGATGGTTTTGGCTCACTTCCCATCTATTCCTCAACATTTCAAGCCAAGGTTTTTGTTTCTTAGATTCTATAGATCTCTAAATCTTTGTTCTTAAATCAGGAAATTCAGACTTTGGGAATGCTTTACCTTCTTCATTTGATTTGAGATAATAGAAATAAGCTTTTCATACGGGGAAGATAACTCTAGTCACAACAAGTCCCAGCAATTTTAATGAACAATATCTCTTTTTAAAAGGTGCCTGCAAATGGATAATAGATATAATGCAAGAAAATCTTAAATTATAGGATCACAAGAAGATCCCTTCCCATTTTTTTTTTTGGTGAACCTCACTTTTTTTTCTCCTTCATTTTTCCAAGCTAGGAAATTCATATACTATCTTCAAGAGAAGAAAGAAAGCTTACTGTGCTGTATCTTCAATCTTGCAATCATGAGAGATTGACTTTATAGACCGAAGCTATTTCTGTCTCTGCACATCCCTAATACGGCTTTTGTGTTCATAGCCTCCTAATTTGAATTTAAAAACTAACTCTCGCTTTGAAACATTCTAGAAGATCTTGCGAGATTTGCTTTTGCTTTAATTGACAACATTTTGTTGGACCAAAGCATTTGAAAAAAGCTCTATGGGACTATACAGTTTATGGTACTCAAATGTTGTCCCACTTTTTTATCTTGCCCCGACCTCATTCCAGTTATTTAAAGAGGCCTATTTAATGATGCTGTGTAAGAGTACATTTTACATTGTTAATATATTCAGTAAGTGATAGGGACGCGGAAGCAGAATCGTGCTAGTTTAGGGACAGAACCCTGAAACAAACAAAAACACAAGAACAAAAGAAAGAAAGGGACGAAATTTATGACGGAAATAAAGAAAGGTATGAAGTAAACAATAGGATAATGATCAAGGAGAAGATCCTCTAGAGCACCTGCCTCTAGGAACCTCAACCTTCGAAGACACCACAAGAGTTGATCACGCTCTTGATCACGTCGGTTTCTCACACAGGATACCACCACAAAGCACTAAGGCTCACAAGAGTTATAAACTCTAAAATGAATAATTTCATTCAACTTCTGTGTTGTTTACAATAGGGAGCATGCCTAATTTATATAGGCTCATAAAAAAATTTCCTAAAATTAAAACCCTAATTTCCTAATACTAAAAGGAGAAATAATGATAAAATATTCAGCCACATAATTTAGGAGATGTGATCCTAAAATTATGGGATTACAAAATTTAGAAATTAATATTATAATTAATTCTAACCTTTGACTAGACTCAAAATAGAAAATCAAATCAAAGGACCATTAAAATAGGAAATAATTTAGGAGACAATCAAGGGATCATAAAGGATTTGAAATCACGCCACCCTTGACTTCTTTACTAGGGTTTCATGCCTCCTTGCATGCAAGAGGCTCAACTTGTAGTCTTCCTTGCATTGGGCTAAGGTCTGCATCTCTTGGGCTTGACTCTTCATGAGTTTGGATCTTAAATACATTATACACGTATAGATGCTCTCCTTTGGACTTGAGGGGAGTGCCCCAATGCTCTCCAAGCTCTTGAACTTCTTGCACAAGACTGAACAAGGCTTGCTTCATGGCTTTAGTTCGGGCTCTTGTCATTGGACCTCCAATATGTTGCAATGGGTCTTTAGGTACGTTGGATTGGAAGTATTGGGCTCCTTCTATGTCACCATGCTCATGATTACCATCCTCAGGCTTCGTTGCCATTAATGCTATGTCACCCGTGCCATGGGGTCCATCATTCCCTCCCAGTTGGAAAGGATTCGTCCTCGAATCTGCAGAATCATATAAAGATAAATCAGAAACATTAAATGTGGCACTAACATTGCCATAAGAGCTAGGCAAATCAATCTTGTAAGCATTATCATTAATTCTTTCCAAAACTTGAAAAGGTCCATCTCCTCGAGCTTGAAGTTTGGACTTCCTTTGATTAGGAAATCTCTCTTTCCTTAAATGTAACCAAACCCAATCTCCAGGCTCAAGATCACACGTCTCCTGCCTTTATTAGCTTGCTTGGCATATTGCTCATTCTTTCGCTCTATATTTGCTTTAACCTTAGCATGTAAGTCCTGCACAAACTTAGCTTTTTCCTTGCCATCAATGTTAGCATGCTCAGAGAAAGGCAAAGGTAAAATATCAATAGGAGATAATGGATTGAAACCATAAACAATTTCAAATGGAGAATAAGAAGTAGAAGAATGAACAGCCCTGTTGTAAGCAAATTCAATATGAGGTAAACAATTCACCCAATTCTTCAAATTCTTCTGAATTATTGCTCTTAATAATGTAGTCATAGTTCTGTTAACTACCTCAGTTTGACCATCAGTTTGTGGATGGGCAGTAGTGGAAAAAAGTAACTTAGTCCCTAATTTATGCCATAGGGTACGCCAGAAATGACTAAGAAACTTCACATCTCTGTCACTCACAATAGTCTTAGGTAAACCATGCAAACGAACAATCTCTTTAAAGAATAAGTCAGCAATGTTAACAGCATCATTAGTCTTAGCACAAGCAATAAAGTGTGCCATCTTAGAGAACCTATCAACAACAACAAATATGGAATCTTTGCCTGCAGAAGATTTAGGCAATCCAATTACAAAATCCATAGAGATATGTTCCCAAGGGTGAGAGGGGACGGGTAAAGGAGAGTAAAGTCCATGAGGTTGGATCTTAGATTTTGCCTGTCTACATTTAATGCATTTATCACAAACAGATATGACATCTTTCCGCATGTGAGGCCAAAAGAAATGATCAGACAAAATAGCCAAAGTTTTATCTACACCAAAGTGTCCCATCAAACCACCACTATGTGCTTCCTTAGTAAGCAACTCACGCATAGAACAAATAGGAATGCATAATTTATTTTTCTTAAAAAGAAATCCATCAAATTTAAAGAAATCACCAGATCCATGATTTTCACAAGATTTCCAAATATTTTCAAAATCAGGATCAGTTTTATAAAGATCTTTTAGAATCTCAAAACCAAGTAATTGAGCATGCAAATAGGAAAGTAATGTATACCTTCGAGATAAGGCATCAGCAACGATATTTTCTTTACCTTGCTTATGCTTAATCACATAAGGAAAGGTTTCAATAAATTCCATCCAGCGAGCATGTCTCTTGTTTAACTTACCTTGAGACTTGAGAAACTTTAAACTTTCATGATCAGAATGAATGATGAATTCCTTGGGCCACAAATAATGTTGCCATGTTTCTAAGGCCCTCTTTAGAGCATAAAGCTCTTTGTCATAGGTGGAATAATTCAAAGCTGTGCCGTGAAGCTTTTCACTGAAGTAAGCTATGGGCTTAGAATCCTGCATTAAAACAGCACCTATACCAATACCAGAAGCATCACATTGAATTTCAAATGCTTTAGAGAAATTAGGCAAAACAAGTAAAGGGGCATTAGTCAATTTATCCTTTAGAGTTTGGAAGGCCCTTTCTTGTGTTTTATCCCATTTAAAGGTCGCATTTTTCTTAACAAGTTCATTAAGAGGGGCAGCAATGCTAGAGAAATCCCTAACAAATCTCCTATAGAAGCTTGCTAAGCCATGGAAGCTTCTCACTTCACTTGCATTCTTAGGGGTTGGCCATTCACGAATAGCCTTAACTTTCTCCTCATCTACACGAATTCCCTGTGATCCAACAACAAATCCCAAAAAGATAACAGAGTCCATGCAAAAGAAACACTTTTGAAAATTAGCATATAATTTATATTCCCTCAAGATGTCAAACACATTTTTAAGATGATTCATATGATCAGTCAAAGATTTACTAAAATCAAAATATCATCAAAGTAAACCACAACAAACTTGCCTATAAACTTTCTAAAAACATGATTCATTAATGCCATAAAAGTGCTAGGAGCATTAGTCAAACCAAAAGGCATAACTAACCATTCGTATAATCCAAATTTAGTTTTAAAGGCAGTTTTCCATTCATCACCCTCTTTCATACGAATTTGATGATAACCACTTCTAAGATCAATTTTAGAAAAGATAGAAGCACCATGTAATTCATCAAGCATATCATCAAGTCTAGGGATAGGGTAACGATACTTTACAGTGATTTTGTTGATTGCTCTACAATCAACACACATCCTCCAAGATCCGTCTTTTTTTGGCACCAAGATAACAGGGACAGCACAAGGGCTAAGGCTCTCACGCACAAAGCCTTTCATCATCAATTCCTCTACTTGGCGCTGGATCTCCTTAGTCTCTTCAGGGTTAGCCCTATAAGCAGGCTTGTTTGGAATAGCAGCTCCAGGCAAGAAATCTATCCTATGCTCAATTCCTCTTAAGGGAGGAAGTCCATCAGGAATTTCATCAGGGAATAGATCTCTATAATCCTACAACAAAGAGACAGCACTAGAAGGCAAAGTGGGGTCAAAAGTATTAGTAGAAAAATAAATATTCTTGGGAATTACAATAAGAGCTTGCTCACTCATTAAAGCCTCTTGAATCTTACTTTTCCCACACAATAATATTTTTTTTCACTATTTTCCTTCACTCCCACCATTCTATTTTTTTCTTTTCTCACCTTCTCACCACTCTTTTTCCTCTCTTTTGATTGATTTTCAAGTAAAGTAATACTCTTTTCTTTTCTCTCTCACTCATGCCACAATCAAGGAGATCTCTCCTTTGCTTGTAATCTTGAGTAATCTTTAGTTGATCTTCATAGGCTTGGATGGGCCTAAGAGGATTTAATACAACAGTCTTGCCTTTAAAAGGCACCTTGTAACAATTTCTAAAACCATCATGAGTAGCCTTACTATCAAACTGCCAAGGCCTACCTAATAACAAGTGTCCAGCAAGCATAGGGGCTACATCACATAATACATCACAAGTATAAACTCCAACAGAGAAAGTAATCAACACTTGCTTAGAAACCCTAATTTCAGCAGAATCATTCAACCATTGCAATTTGTAGGGCTTAGGGTGTGGGATTAAAGGTAAAGATAATTTATCTACAAGTAAAGTGCTAGCGACGTTAGTGCAACTACCACCATCAATTACCATGCTACACACTTTCTCTTTGATGAAGCATCTAGTGTGAAAAATATGCTCGCGTTGCTCATGTTCATCATCCTCCTTTGGTTGAATATTGAGAGCTCTTCTTGCCACCAAGATAGAGTCAACTACACCATTGCATTCAAGCTCATCATTTGATTCATGGGAGGTAGAATCATCATCAACATTATCAGCATCATCTTTATCACTTTCATGCACACTATCATAGCCACCATCATCTCTCAAGATCATAACCCTTTTATTGCTACAATCTCTCGCCATGTGGCCCACACCATGACATTTGAAACACTTAATAGGAGAAGTGTTAGATGAATAAGAAGAAGGTTTAGGGTTAGAAGTTTTACCCTCATACTTGGTCTTTATTTCTTCCTTGGCTTGGGATGTATCTTTGGCTTTGGAATCCTTCCATTTGGAAGTTGTCTTGGAGTCTTTCCAAGAGGACTTGGAACGTTTGTTCTTATTTCTCTGCTCCAACTTTATAGCCTTGTGTATGAGCTCTTCCTTGTCCACAAAAGTGTACAAGTCAAGCTTATCTCTCAACTCTGGCCTCAAGCCATCCATAATTCTTGACATTGCTTCACGTTCATTTTCTTGAATGTTTGCACGAAACTTTAAGATATTCAACTCGTGCACATACTCCTCCACTGTCATAGATCCTTGAGAAAACATTCTCAATTTTCTATTCAGCTTTGTATAGTAGTAGCTGGGGACATAAGCCTTTCTCAAGTACCTTTTAAGCTTCTCCCACGTTTTAATGGGCTTTTTCCCAAGTTGGCTTCTTTTGTACTGTAAATCTTGCCACCAATAAACAGCATAGTCAGTGAAATTCAAAGAAGCAGTTTTTACCTTCCTTGACTCAGACAAATCAAGAGTCATGAAGATTTGGTCCATCTTCATTTCCCAATCAAGGTATTTTTCTGGATTGTTGCTTCCCTTGAATGAAGGATACTTTACTTTTTGGTCCGGTAAGTCAACACCACGCTTTAAGGATTTCTTTCCCTTAGGAGAAGGGGGTTCTTCATACTCCTCATCATCGCTGGGGATCTTATGCTTCTTTCCTTTAGAAGAGGAAGTCTCCGGCTCATCTTTATCCTCTTTATGGAATCTATGATCAAGTTCCAAGCGAAACTGCTGCAACTGTGTTTTGATAAGTTCTAAAACAGAGTTCATATCAATACTAGGGGATTCATCCTTGTTACTCATGTTCACAGAAGCACTAGAAACCATATAAGATAAAAATAGGTCCTCACACACACAAACTCACGTGTTTACTCTCAAGATAAAGTCACTCGTGTTTCACACAAAAAAAAAAGTAATGGCTTTTTTTTTTTAATGATGAAAAACACACTTGCCTTTTACCACTCACTAAGCTTGTGGGTAGAATCCAATGGTGAAACCCACAAATCAAGAAACTAAGGAACAATCAAGTGAATATCTTCTAAATTAAGGAAACTAGAAAACAAGCACAAGGTGAAAAGAGGATTTTTTTTTTTTTTGCAATTTTGAAACAAATAGGAAAGCAAAATTTTCAAATAAAATTAAGCTTATTAAAGGAAAAACCACACGTGACAACAAAAAATAAGAAAAAAAAGAAGTAAAAGTCAAAGAGTCAAATACTCAAAGACACAAATAAAAAAAATAAATAAAATAAGAGAGTAGCACAAATAGCAAATAAGAGAGTAGAGAATTTGAAAAGTGCTACCAAAAATAAAAAATAAGAAAGTGATCAACGTAAAAGACTTTCTTATCACCCAAGTTGACTTTTCTCTTTAAGCAACCTCTTGGTGACTTGGAGTTCAAGAATAGCCTTTTTCTACAGTCATAACTCACAGCAATATATTTTTTTTTGTAAATTTTTTTTTTGAATTTTCGGATTTTTTTTTCTCTTTTTTTTTCTCAACACACTAACACTTTTTTTTTTGCCTTTTTTTTGCACGAATTTCTAGGTATTTTTTTTTGAGAAGGCTAATAAAATGAAAACTCACATAAGATAAAAAGTCACAAAGATGAAGAAGAGAAAAACCAAAAGATAAAGTAGATGGGGTAGATAAGAGATGATCACAAAAAGAAATAACTCAAGATGAAAAAGAAGAAGGAAGGACAAGAATTTAAACCAAAACTAGCAACCAAAGCTCTGATGCCAATCTGATAGGGACGCGGAAGCAGAATCGTGCTAGTTTAGGGACAGAACCTTGAAACAACAAAAACACAAGAACAAAAAGAAAGGGACGAAATTTATGACGGAAATAAAGAAAGGTATAAAGTAAACAATAGGATAATGATCAAGGAGAAGATCCTCTAGAGCACCTGCCTCTAGGAACCTCAACCTTCGAAGACACCACAAGAGTTGATCACGCTCTTGATCACGTCAGTTTCTCACACAGGATACCACCACAAAGCACTAAGGCTCACAAGAGTTATAAACTCTAAAATGAATAATTTCATTCAACTTCTGTGTTGTTTACAATAGGGAGCATGCCTAATTTATATAGGCTCATAGAAAAATATTTCCTAAAATTAAAACCCTAATTTCCTAATACTAAAAGGAGAAATAATGATAAAATATTCAGCCACATAATTTAGGAGATGTGATCCTAAAATTATGGGATTACAAAATTTAGAAATTAATATTATAATTAATTCTAACCTTTGACTAGACTCAAAATAGAAAATCAAATCAAAGGACCATTAAAATAGGAAATAATTTAGGAGACAATCAAGGGATGATAAAGGATTTGAAATCACGCCACCCTTGACTTCTTTACTAGGGTTTCATGCCTCCTTGCATGCAAGAGGCTCAACTTGCAGTCTTCCTTGCATTGGGCTAAGGTCTGCATCTCTTGGGCTTGACTCTTCATGAGTTTGGATCTTAAATACATTATACACGTATAGATGCTCTCCTTTGGACTTGAGGGGAGTGCCCCAATGCTCTCCAAGCTCTTGAACTTCTTGCACAAGACTAAACAAGGCTTGCTTCATGGCTTTGGTTCGGGCTCTTGTCATTGGACCTCCAATATGTTGCAATGGGTCTTTAGGTACATTGGATTGGAAGTATTGGGCTCCTTCTATGTCACCATGCTCATGATTACCATCCTCAGGCTTCGTTGCCATTAATGCTATGTCACCCGTGCCATGGGGTCCATCAGTAAGGAGGGAGGGGGGACCAGTAGGGGCTGCACCCCCCCCAACACATACTTCCAACCCTTTAAATTTTATAAAAACTTTATAGTATATATATTTTTTTAATTTTGACTCCCTTATTTTTAAATTCCAGCTCCTCCCCAAAATATATTGCCTTTTTATATAAAAAAAAATTCATTCAACATGAATCCTGACAATGGGTAAAAGAGAAAGACTAAACGTTAAATCAAAAATGAAGGTAGAGCCTTTATCATGTGACTAATATTGAAAAGTGATTAAGTATTTTTGAATGCAAGACCATAAATTAAACCGCACAGAAAAACCATATAGTTTCTACAATCAAAAAAAAAAATTGACAAACATTGTAATATTAAAATTTCAATGAGATGTCCAGTGAGTCATAATATGATTACATCTATTTGTCTCTCTATAAATATGGTAAAAAATGAGCTACTATCTAGTCCCTCGAAGAATAATTAAGTTGAATGAGTAATGAGAGACCAAAATAATAGTTTTAAACTTAATATAAATTCTCTATATAAAAAACAGAACAAATAAAATATATTTTGCTAAAAATGAGTGACAGAGATAAAAATAAGGCATCAATTTTATGCAAAACTCATATATAGTTAGACCGGGTGTCGTGCATTTATACAAAATCCAAAATAAACCAAATTGTTTACAATTGGTAAATTGAATAGCTTCCTATAATTTTGATAGTTATATTTGACTTTATGAAGACATTAATAAACCACCCAATGTTGAGAAACGTAAGTCAAAAAAGTAGTCCCACCAAAATTTAATAAGAGGACCCCTTGACTAACTGTACTAAAAAGTGATAAAGATAGGATCACAAGAATACAGAAGTTCAGATTAATTGATCTTGAATGCCCAATGAAATTAAAGCAGCCTCATTTATTGATTTAATGTGAAGATATGGGTATCCCACCGACACATAATGTTGGTAAACAAAGTCAAAAGAAGCAGTACCACCAAAATTTAAGGGAAAATTATATCTAAAAATCTTTGGAAGATATTTATTACAGGAAAAGACTAAATAAATTTGAATTTGCTTGGTAAATTAAGGCACATAAATGTAATTCAAATCTACGGTCATAGCAAAAAAATTTCTGAGGTGTAGCTAAAGGGGTTTAAACCCAAGATCTCATGACACACTAAAAGATTTATAGCTACCAAGCACATGTTTGCATTTATAAATTGACATTTACCTAATATTTATTTAAATAACTGTCAAAAGTACATTTAAAGTATATCTAAAATATATTTTTATCAAATTTAATAAATAATTGAATCCTTTAAATACATTCTTATCACTTTATCAGATATAAACTGAAGATCAAAAACATAATTTTCGATCTATTTATTTGTTTGACGGTAAAGTTGAGTCGTTGAGTCGTTGACGGTAAATATTACAGGCAGTCAATATAAGATGGACTCGGGTTGGGAAGGAATAACAAGCCTCACTTCATTTGATGAAATTCTAAATCCTCCTAGCCAGAGAAAAACGCTTGAAATGGGATCTTTCATTCTCCAATCTGGTATTGTATCAGGCTCTCTTCAGGTTATCCTTGATCGATTCACAACATTCGCCCAAAGAGAACTCGGCATAGTTTTAGGCGTTGACGATGAGGTTAAGAAGCTAGAAAGGACAGTATTGAAGGTTCAGGCTTTTATCGATTCTCTTAGCAACCAGCTTCAGTGGCCTTCTACTCCTCTGGCGTTAAAGCTCTGGCTTCGGCACCTCCAAGACGTGCTTCACGATGCTGACGACCTGTTGCATGAGATTGCCTTGGAAATTTCAAAATTTACTTCTAATAGACCAACCGACACAGAACAGGTACGAACATTGATTCTCTCCAGATTTCATTTTAGCCTTCCTTCTCAAGTAGTGAATATGCAACGTAAACTAGAAGACCTAGTGAAAGAGATGGACGGAATGTTTGCTAGTGAGATATTGCTGAAGGCGACGCAAACTATTGAATGTAATTGGAAACTGCACAGTTCTAGTTCATTAGTGGACGAGTCATATGTGGTAGGAAGGGAATATGATAAAATTGAAGTTGTGAATATGTTATTGTCGAACGGAACGGACAGAGAATCAACTTCTGTAATTGCAGTTGTGGGCATGGCAGGGATCGGCAAAACAACACTTGCAAAGCTTGTTTATAATGATGAGATTGTCAGGTACACATTCGACTTGCTCATTTGGGTGACCATTTCTGTGGAGCATAGTGTAGAGAGAATCTCAAAATCAATTTTTGAGAGTGCTACTGGGAAGATGTTGAAAGTTTCAGATCTGAATCATATTCAAATAGAATTGGAAAATTGTTGGCGAGCAGGAAGGTGTTGATTGTTCTAGACGACATGTGGAATGAAAATACAAGTCACTGGGATGTCTTGCGGTTGCCATTTAGAGTTACAGCAAAAGGAAGTAAAATCTTGGTGACTACACAAAGCATGAGAGTCTCCAACATTGTTGCTACTACTCCACCTTATCATGTAGACACTTTATTGGATGAAGATTGTTGGGCTTTGATTAAGAAAAGAGCCTTCCCAAGCATTGAGCTGGATGAGCGCAACGATTTGGTGGAAATTGGCATAAAGATAGCAGAAAAGTGCCAAGGGTTACCATTAGCTGCAAGAATCATTGGGAGTGTTTTGCATTGTAAATCGGATAGAAATGAATGGGAGGCAATATTAAATAGCAAATTTTGGGAATTACCTGAAATTGGGAATGAAATTCTTCCAGCATTGACACTAGGTTATCATCTTTTGCCTCATTGTTTGAAACGTTGCTTTGCTTATTGCTCAATATTTCCTCAAAATTTTGAGTTTATTCAAGATGATTTAGCTCAACTATGGGTGGCAGAAGGGTTCATCCAACCCCAACCAAGGAGAAGAATTGAAGATATTGGTAGAGACTACTTTGACATTCTGTTGCAAAGGTCATTTCTCCAATTTTCACACCGTGACCATAACAATCAACAAGTGTATAAAATGCATAATCTCATTCATGAGCTTGCTCAATTTGTTTCTGGGGAACTATGCTTTAGAATGGATGATAATATTGACACGTCACATCTATGGCCTAATTTCACAAGTGTTCGACACTTATCTTTTGTTTCTGATGGCAATAACCAGCAGTCTTTGGAGTTGTTTCGTAAGTGCAATCGCCTAAGAACGTTGCTGTTTTTTTCATCAGAAAGTCAAAGCCATGTTAATGATATCTCTTATGAACTCTTTCTTAGTCTTCATCGTATCAGAGTGTTGAATTTGAACTACACCAATATCAGTGAACTTCCTGATTCTATTGGTGCTTTGAAACACCTCCGCTACCTTGATGTTTCAAACACAAATATTGAAAAGTTGCCAGAGTCGGTGACAAATCTACATGGGTTGGAAACACTTAAGCTGAAAAATTGTTTCAACTTTCTTCAGCTTCCCATGCACATGAAGAATCTAACAAACTTGCGACAACTTGAATTGGATGTAAAGCGTCAAATAACATTTATGCCACCAAACCTTGGAAACTTGACAAATCTTCAAACACTATCTGCCTTTATTGTAGGCAAGGAGAAAGGGCAAGGGATTGAGGAGCTGAAAAATATGAATTTCCTGCATGGATCCTTGTGCATCACTAACCTTGAAAATGTGTCAAGCGTCAAAGAAGCTGTCATGGCCAGGTTAGACAAAAAGCAATACATAGACAAATTAGAGTTGCAATGGAATGAGTTTAAAGTTGACTCAACTGAACAAGTTTTAGCAGGACTTAGACCCCACTCTATGATCAAAGAGCTAACTATATCAGGTTACGGTGGCTTTATGTTTCCAAGTTGGTTGGGCGATCCATCATTTAACAAGCTTGAGAGTATTTATTTGCAAAAATGTCACCATTGTCGGCATCTTCCTCAACTTGAAGGGCTTCCATCTTTGAGATCTTTGTACATTAATGAGATTCATGATTTGCTATCACTCCACATTTTTCGTGGTTTTCTACATTTGCAATCACTTACATTGCAAGACATGCAAAATCTGCAGCAATTTGATTGGGATGAAGGTGCCATGCCTAAGCTACACCAACTTGTTATAGTAGATTGTCAAAATCTACGCTCTCTTCCTCAACTTCATCATCTTTCTTGCCTTGAAAATTTAGAGATTATGCATTGTCCTCAGCTCCAATCATTGCCGAATGGCGGACTGCCAACTTCATTGGAATCTCTTATCATTGTACAATGTGACATTCTAAGAGAACAATGCAGAGAAAATTATGATCAAATTTGGAGAATACAAAGGGTTGAGATTGATTATGAGCCCCTCGAAATGGCAGTGGCATAATTTCTTGATTGGATTTTCATGCACAAAACGATTTCTCTTTGGCCTTAATAGTCTTGATGAGATGGAAGATTTCTATTAGAAGTTTGAAGGAAGAGGTGACCTTTCCCGAATAGAATACATTACCATAACTTGTTTCTCCATGCATAACTACATGAATATTCTGTATATCCTATTTACTGTTTTCTTAAGAATTTTTCTTTTTTATTCCAAATAGATCAATTCGACCCCACCTAGTGGGATATGTCTTGTTGTTGCTGTTGTTGTAGTAGTAGTAGTAGTATTCCAAATAGATCAATAGACTGTAATTGAATACTATTATCATGTTAAAAATATATCCTCCATTTCAATAACACGTGCTTGAACATGCTTTCTAGGACATCTTCATTATTGTTCTGTGTCAAGTTCTCTTGAAAGGTTAGGAATGATTGTTGAATGGGGCCAAATCTGTTGCTGAAATTTAAAACCACTGTTAAGTTTTCATGGAAGAATGGCCTTAACAAATACAAGAATAGAAGTTTTGGAGCTTTAAGTATGTTTCTCTACATGCTTAGGTAGACTGCTATTCTGTTGCTTTTGGATTAGCAAATAAACGTGTTTCTCTTATTTTTCTTGTTTCTCCTAGTATTTCTTTGTGTACTTAGTTTGTGCTGTGTTCTTAGTGTAGTTTATCCTTGAAATTAAGATTTAAACTTTGATCTGAGATAGTTATGAACTCTAACATACAGTGTGTTACGATGATCCCATTTACTTGCAATCAATAACATGATTGAAGAGTTTCATGTTGGAACTTTGAAGCACACAACAATTTCTATTTTCTCTTTACAGTATTTATATGGCAGAAAAAGATGAAAATTCAAGTACAATTTGCTGGTACGTGACCTGTCCAACTCTGAAATATTCATCGTGTCCCATCCCATTGTCATCCCTGATAGCAGGTGCATGTGAGAATCTGCAGAGGAAAGCTAAACCAGAGATTAATAATCCCTTGTAGTTCCTAGAGCAATATGATAATTTATATAGAACTAGAATATATAGCTGCATGGATGTTTTGTATTTCCTATTATTGTCTCCTCTTGGAATTTTCCTTGTTGATTCCAAGTTCCCCAATAGGCTGTGATTGCATGCATGCATAGGTGTGCTTGTGAGTTTTGGGCGGGGGGATAAGTGTGCGTGTGCCAACAGAAATTTGCAACAAATTTCAAGAAAAATCCTTTGTAAATGATCCTGCAATGGATTTTTTTCATAGAAAATAAGGGTGTCATATTTTTTTTTTTAATGCATTTCATGATAGGTTGCAAAATTTGTTTGGTGAAAAGTCCATCACAGATTTCCTCATTTTGATTTTGCTATCTGACTGGGACAGATTTAAGTATCATCGAGCTCAATTAGGGATAGTTATTCTAAATATGTTTTCTATATCCACACAGACTCGAACATGAGGCCTCGTGCTTAAGTGATCATAGGCCCTTCCACTAGGACCAATTTAAGTCCGACTAATGGATACTCTGACATGTCATGCTCTTGACAATTTCTCCCGTCTTATCCCATGTCTTATTTCATTCCTGTCTCTAATTGCTGATAACTATGAGTAGTTGAAGAGGACTGAAGAGGTGAACCAAAGATTAACAATCTTCTCTAGTTTTTAGTAGGGCTGTGCATACGGCTGCTGTAATGACCTAGGAGTTTAAATTAAAAATTAAAATTTATGATATCTAATTGAGTTTTTATTAATTTTTTGGGGAAAATACAATAAGAAGGGATCGTTGTATGGTGGAAATTGTGTTGACAATTAATCCATTAAGTCCTTGGTTCGAATCATGCAGATGTATGAGAGGAGTTTTATTTTCATTTTGGTCTTTGATTAAATGACCATTATCCCTCTCGGAATTTAAAACAAAAAACAAAAAACAAAGAAAGGAATGATACGCACGCACATAAGATCCGAGTATTTCCTTCCCCTTTCATTTTTTTCGCCTTAGCAGAAATCGATATAGCTAGAGTTAGTTATAGAAGCTTCGTCCACCAACGTTCTCCTTTCTCCTTTTCGTTCCTCAATCGTCGGCAACTATGCGGGTGTGCCATTCGTCTGCCGTTTTGGTTGTTCTGTGGGGTGTTGATCTCTTTTTATTCCTCCCCTGTTTCGGCACCGTCAGTCTTGCTTTCTTCCTCTGCTGCCAGTCCGTTGCCGGTCAGTGTTTGCCGTGAGTTCATCGCTGTTGAGGTTTGATTCGTGAGGCTGTGTTTCCCTGCACTTCCACCAGTCCTTTCTTGGTTATATTTCTCATCGCCGGCATTCACCTCTTCCATCATTGTGCTTTTTGTGGTGTGGGGTCGGACGTTCTTCTTCCTCCTCCATTTTTCGCTCAAGCAACTCCTCTTGTTTCTGATATTGATAACCTGAGGTGAGGATTTTTGAGTTCTCTTTCATGCTGATTTTGTGAGTGTATTTAGAAAGCTATAACTGTGATCTCTCTTACTAATGTTGCTGCCATCTGTGACTTTGTTTGGAGTAGGATTTGAGTAAAGTAAAATTTAAAGGTTAAGTGAATATTTCCGTTGAGTAATTTTTATAGGGTCCTTTTGGGTTATTGTCAATGGAGATGAACGTGGATTTGGTTCTAACTGATTTTGCTCTAGATTAAATCTAAAAATTGGTATTCGAGAAATTTTGAAAAGGATATTAAGGAAAAAGAGGCTTGATATTTGTTGAATTTGGATGCACATGAGATGTTTGATAAAATGCTTGAAAGGAAGTTGGAATTAGAAATAGGAATTTTGAAGAGAATGTTTTCATTGATAATTCAGGTACTAAATTGCTATTTATGTATTGATTTTCAGAATGTCTATTGAATATTGTGGAATTGTAGGAAGCTGAATAAAATTTTAGTGCATATTAAGGAGATTGAAAGAGAAATGAACTTCTTGTTATGGTTTAAGCAATAGGGCTTACAAGATATTCGATACAGTGTCTGTTAGAATGAGTTTTGTTTGGTTATGATCTTCTAGAAATTTCATTAACTTTTATGAGGACATAATTGGTTTAAGTGTTGATTATTTATGGGTTTAACTTGAGTTTTGTAAAGAATTTTGATTGTGAGACAAATTGGATTTTGGAAATTGCATGGTCGATGAATATAAATGGTAATATTGTTTTTAAACTTCATTTTGGAGATGCACCTAAGGTGCTTGATAAGATGAGTGATAGAAGAACTTTGAAACATCAACGTGATTAAGAGTAGTATATATTTACATGCAAGTTTAGTTATATATACACACACACACTTGAGAAGAGTTAAATAGAAACAAAGTGTTAAATAGAAGAAGATATATATTAAGTTTAGTAGAGATTGGAGGAATTAAGACAAAATTATAAATTAAGACATAATTAAGACATAAATTATATATGTTTTACTAATGAGGGATTTTTTTGTTAAGTTGGTTGGAGATTTGTTTGGTAAATATCTCCTATTGATGTAATATGAACGTATGTATTATGTTATGAAAAAATATAATTATATGCTCTATATAGATTGTAGTTAGGGTCTTTATTTTGTTATATACTTTGTTTGTTGGCTACAAGGAGCAGAACTCTTAGTTATTGTAATTTTTTATTTAAAGATTTTGATGTAAAATTTTCAAGAGGTTTTATTTATAAGGGAGGTTTTGTTGAAATTTTCACAAAATATTAAGGCATTTGTTGAGGGAAAAACTTTAAGAATGTTCTAAATTCAATACAAATATAATTATTTGAATATTAGATATTAGAGTTTTATTGAATTAAAGCTTTTGGGATATGGGATATTATTTTTATATTCTTTGCTGGTCACGCCTTATTTTCAAAGTGTGATCATTGCTCAAAGGATTGGATGAGATTGGCCTTCGATGTAACTTGAAGCTTCATTTTTTTCATGAAAAGGACTGACTTAGGCAATCAATAGTCTGGTCTAATCCAGTGATAACCTAAAAATTAATAGGACCAGATTTGGTCTATAAGATTGAGAGATTGGTCCTGCTAGTTCAGTGTTTACTTAACATTTTTTTCTCCTATATAGGAGGTGACAATTCATTTCAACCTAATAATATCAATTAAGATAATAAGAACACTTATGATCATAATAAATCTATAATAATTTTCAACAAGAAGAAAAAAAATATTTTAGTTACAATCCAAGTGGGCCACATTATTAAATTATTAGTCTGAGTGTGTGACCGTGTGAGGAATCAGACTTATTAAATAATTAATAGTCTTAATTTATTATTATAAATAATTAGTAAATTAATTATAATTATATTAAATAAATTTAATAAGACTAGATTGGACCTAGTGGTCCAAATGTCCAGTCTCCTGTGTAATTCAACCCAAAGAAACAATTTTGTTTTTTTTTTAATTTTTTCAGTCCTAAAGGACCATTTTTTAATAGGACAAATGATCTTATCAGGTTAAACTAGGTCAAACAAGATTAGAGGACTTCTGTACAGTCCTAGCTATGCATTATGCTTGAATGCCTAGTTAGCCTGACCTCACTCAAGATATTCAAGCACATTTGGCTAAGCTTTAGGCTTGGCACTGGGTTGAGGTTAAACTTTGCCCTACTCAAACATGTGCCTATTTTTTTATTTTTTGTGAATAATATTTAGTTTATGATATTATTTAATTATATTATTTTTATGATCTTTTAGATATTTTTTTATCATTGCAATTTTTTAAATCTCTTTCAAAATTTAAAATTTGTTTTTAACTTATTATTATGTAAAAATAATTAACATTTGAACTTTTTAAAAAATTATTTTTGATTCTAATATTGATTTTATGAAAATATATTTTCAAAGATAATGATAATACTTTTTTCAAAGAATTTGTTTTATATTTTTCCAAAATTACTTAAAAAAATATTTTCAATCAATTAGGTCAAATCTTGGCACAGGACAGGAGAGATGCTTGGCCTAACCTTGTTCATGTGCAACTCTCTTTTTAGTAGAAATATGACAAATTTCTGAATAGTGCTATATAAATCAGCATATCTTGTGTTTCTATAACTACATGGATGTTTTTGTATATCCTATTACTGTCATTTAGGAATAATCATCAGCATGTTTGGGAATCTGTTTGAGTTTGCCAAGAACTTGAAAAAGTTTATCACAAACGGAAGTCAAAAGGACTTTTTGGTGTATAACAAACATGTTGAATATGTATATGTAAAAGCTAGCAGGAGCATTTTTATTTACAGTCATGAATAATATGGATCGATGCCAAAAATGAAGTGTTAATGATTCCAAGTTGTGAAATGTGCAGTAATTTACTCAAATGATATATATATATATATATATATGATAGTATTCAACTTTTTTTTTTTCTCCTAATTTTGTTATCGACTCCAAAACGTTATCTTCTTTGCCATCCTTGAGCTTCACGTCTCTGTTAATGATTATTTATTTTCTATTTTCTTACAGACTATTATTATCTAGCATAGCTTTTTCACTTAGTAGTGAAGGTTTGAAGTGTGCATTTGGTATTTCTTGTCTCCTAAATATTTTGATTGCCCTCTGATTCAGAAAGCAACTTTATTCTCTTATATTTCTCAAATGACTCCGTTGTATGATATATTTATTCCACTACACTCTCATAAACACTTTAGCTAATTATATAATTATATATGACCTCACCAAACTGAATATATCGAACTTGGGAAAATTAGTTCTATAAAAAAAAATAAATTGGGAGAATTAGTTGCATTTTTAATCACGTTCAAGTACCACTCAAAAAACTTATTCACTGACAATATTTAATATGGAATGGATTTTTATTAATATGAGAATGTGAACTTCTTGTTTCTTGAGTGAGGCTTATTATAGTTTAAGTTTATGAATAAGTTTCTTGAACATTAACATTTATTTTGATTTAGTGGTAAATTTAATTGTTTATGATACAAAATGTATTAAATATGAGTTTAGAGTTTAAATTGCTTTTGGATATATATTCCAAGGTCTAAATTATATATTAATCCTATTATAATTTATATTTATTTTACTTTTAAACTCTATTAACTCTCATAGTTTATTACTTTTAATACTTCTTGCAAAATATTTCTTTGAATATGGATATACTTAATTATTTAAAATTCTTTAAAAAGGGAGAAGACAAAGTTTACTACAAACCTTACAACAAAGATTAAAAAAAAAAGTAATTTTTAGGTAGTTTAAATTTTATAAAGAGAGATTTATTTTGTAGAGATTTTATAAAAAGTAAACATTTTATGTTTGGTTACAATAATAAAAAATAATTATTAATTATTTATTTTTAAATTTTATAATATCTTTCTTAATTTTTTTATAAAAATAATTTATTATTATATTATTTTAAATTTTATAATATCTTTGCATATTTCACCTCTTTAAAACACTCTTTTTCATTTTAGTATTAGATTAATTTTAGAAACTACTCAAAGTAGCTTATTAAAATAATCATAAATCTGCTTTTTTTATTCAGATTCTAATTATTTTTAAAATTTTAAACAAACATAATAAAAACTCATGAAATAAATTTTTTAAAAAAATAAGTAATTTTTTTATGAAATAAGTAAAACAAACCGGCCCATTATCTAGCTTACCTTTTTAACTTTGTAGTTAATGCTTGAAGCGTGCAATTAGCCGTTCTTGTCTCCTAAATATTTTGATTTGGTCTTCGATCCAGAAATAAGCAATTTTGTTCTCAACTTCAGCTACTTAGTTATTTTGATTCTGTTTTGATCATAGGCAATAGTTGCAGTAGCCTGTTGATCGATATTTATTTTATAATTGACCTTTGATGTTTTCTTTTGAGTTGTAGAACTATTTTTTACGTTTTTAACTAATATATTCATTTGACTTTTTTTTTTAAGAAAAAGAAGTAACGTTATTCCCTTAAATTTCTCAAATGACTCAATTGTATAATATATTTATGCCACACCATTCTGATCACAGTTTAGCTAATTAGCTATGACCTCATCAAATTGAATATATGGAAATTGGGAAAATTAGTGGCATTCTCAAAATTATCATCTGACGAGGACCCACCTCTCAATTTTCTGGAGACATTAACATTGGGCCATTTATGGGCCAGGTGGGCCCAATATGTGACTGACAAGCCCCAAGTATGCATTAGGCTGGCTGAAGGTTCGGCTTGGGTTTGGCCTGATGCCCAAAAATTATTTTTAAAACTAATTTAAAAGTATGAAAATGATTTTATTAACCAACAAAAAATATAGTGATAATTATTTAAAATGGACTTTTTTTATAAAATTAATGTTAGAACTTAAAGTAATAATTTTTTAAATCGTATATAATTAATATTAATTATTTTTACATCATATAAAGTTAAATAATTAATTTCACATATTAAAAAAATTATAAAAATTGAAATCACAAAAAATATCGATGATGAACATAAAAAATAATATAATGCATAAAAAATTAAGTAAAATAACACTATAAAATAATTAAATTTTAAAAAATTTGAAAAATTAAAATAGGGGAATATAATTAGGGACTTTATAAGAATATTAATGATAATTATAAATTTTAAATTATTAAAATTTTAATAAAAAATTATAGCCCTTACTTGTAATTAAAAAAATGTGAATGCTCAGTTGAAAAATATAAAAACTACACTTGAGACTATTTGTAATAGGAAAAATTTTAGCGAGGGACCCTTGACCAAACAATAATAAAAAAGAAAATCCTCGAATTTCTGAAATTTCACTAAAGGGCTCAATACTAAATTGAAATTAAATTTGTGATGGAAATGACAAACTTTCTCTCGACTTAGCTTGTTCATTCTCATACTATATATTAGTCATTTACTTACATATTATTGTTCATTTCCCTATTTTACTTGTTTATAGTCGTACTTTTACTTAATTTTATTCTAAGGGCCATTAACAAGTGAAATAGTAAAACGAATATTTCATAAGTAAATAAATAACATACATTGTCACGTCCCAAAAAATGAGAGTGACTGGCACGGAATGTGAACCATATCACACATCCCTTAAGCTCTAAAAAGAAATCTTCCTATTACTAAAACATAATTATGTTTATATTATATTATAACATGCGTGATCATTTTCATAGAAACTTTTCTATTTTTGTAAAAATTTTGGCAAAACTTCCCTATAAATAGGACTATCTCGATAATTTTACAACAAAACATTCAATAAAAAAAAACACAATAACCAGGAGCTTTGCTTCTTCCAGCCAATAGACAAAGTATATAACAAAATAAGGACCCTAACTATAATTTATATGGAGCATCTAATCACATTTTTCATGACATAATACATAAATTTCATATTTACATCAATAAAAATAAAAAAATATTTACAGAACAAATCTCCACCCAGCTCAGCAAAACATCCATCATTGGTAAGCAAGACATACAGCATCAACTACGCTATCTGAAACCAAAATAACTTTCCAGTGAATAACATCCCAACCATAACATTTTGTAGAATCAAAAGGAATAAAGTACAATAGTTATATAAATTAGATGAGAAAGCAATTCTATATAAATAAATTTGTAAACTTGAAATAAAAATTTTATATAACTTCAATAATAAGAACATTGAAATTTATAAAGACAAAGTAGCTTTAACAGTTGATCTTGACAAATTAAGATGATTATATAATAGATAAGGATAACAATCATTACTAATTGAAAACCATTAAATGTGAAATCACCAATTGATTAAAAATTTATATCCCTGGGGATTTATTAGAATAATTCACAAACGTGGACACACAGTCCACGAGGGTAAATAACCAAACGCGACTCATGCCACGAAAACAAACGTGGACACACAGTCCACGAGAGTAAGTAACCAAATGTAGCCAAAGCTATGAAACAAACGTGGATATACAATCCACGAGGGTACGTCACCAAATGCAACTGAAGCCACGAAACAAACATGAGTACGATACTCACGAATAACCATCCCTCCGTTCCACGTGCGTTGGCCATTGCACGGGGCTAGCACCTCCCATACACACCTTGCTAGCTAGGTGAACCATGGAGCACCAAGGGCTAACGGAACTGCCGTTAACAACCAGTGTTCTATATAAAGTCCCTTTAAAATTCATTTTCAAACATGCGAGAAAATCATCACTTTCAAAATAAACTTTTTTCTTCTCAATATCAAACTCGCATGAACTATTTAAAATATCAATCCTTTAAAATATAAAAATTCACAACTAACGTTCCATAAACTTCATGCATTTCCATGATTGTCTTTATTGAATAAAAGAGTATTAGAACTTATAAAAGTATTTCTACCAATTTTATAAGTATAAATCATGATAACTTTAAGAGATAAAGGAATTTAATCAACAACATTAATCAATACTAGAATGGCATATATTAATGATTGTAAATCATTGAAAATAATAGTTGATAAAAGAAAATTTTTAAATATATATAAATTAATTGGGACATTATCCACTTACCTGTAATACTCCAAAAAAAATTTACTACTTTCAACCTCAATCGAGTTTGCTTTTTTCCAAACATCTTGCATCAGACAGAAGCAAAAGAATGGCAATGGTGGTATAGGGGATGAGAGAGAGCCACCATTCAAACCCCTTATCGCAACACACTAACTCCCATACCAACTTCAGTCTTTAAACATGGGAAACGAAGCTTTTGAGCTCACTTATGGCAGCATTAACAGCTGCAACAGCGAAGCAGGAGGCAGCTCACGAGACTACAGATCAAGGTTCGAACAAATCTGCAACGAAGAAATAGAGGAAGAAGACCTTGAAGCATCCACACAGCAGCACGGACAGAACCCACACACCTGTCGACGTCGAGAAGTCAAAGTCAGACATATGAGAATCAAAATGTAAAATGACTTAGTTACATTAATGCTCTTCAAATTCATATTCTCAACCTCTCCTCATCAAACATCTAATAATAATAATAGACATTTTAAACATCAGAAAAAGTTCAAAGAAACAAAAATTGCTTAACAATAAGCCTATATTACTCAACCCTATGCTTGAGTAAATATGTAAAGACTAATGAAAAAAGGCATTGCATGCGTGTCAACATATTACAATTTGAAGAACACACGCACATATGTATAAAATTGAATATGAATATATGATGTCAAATAACCATTGATATACCTTTGGTATGTCGTTGATTTTGGTAAGAAAAAAATTAACAAGCAATTATGAGAATTCAATAAAAAATCCACTATGAGTCCTACATAGGCAAGTCTCACAAGTGGAGTGGTGTTAGTGTGAAGGGCTCTTTAACTCAACAAGCTAGTCTTCTGGAATAAGTTTTCTCTTTAAATTTGTTCTCATGACAGCATTTAGGTTTTCTCCATCCTCAACACCAACATAAATTATATTAGGCTTCGTGATCTCGGCAATTAGCTTACATTGTCACAAACGTCAAAATCGTAGACTTGCAGGTTTGTAATAGACTAGTCATGACTAGCCATCGGAAGCACCCGTAGATGCATGTTCTGGCATGAAATCATATATGAATGGACAGGATTTTGTTGCCTCGTCAAAACTCCATGTTTGCTAGTAATAGAGGTTGTTAATGTTTTAGGTTAGGTTGCATCAGGAAACCATGGATAGCATTGAATAAACCTACAAAACATATTTTAGTGATAAGAACATATTTGAAAAGTATGAGTAACTTGAAAGTCTATAGTATTAGATGTGTGATAGTCCCACATTGAGTAATAAGATAATTAACTACAACTATATAAGTGTGTAGTGAGTCCTTCCACAGCAGCTTGAGTTATTTTCGTGTAAGTGAAGAATCTTAGTATGTGATTAACATAAAATGCTAACATATAGTTTCTTATAACCCATTAGCATAACAGATCGAGCAAAGCAAGTGTAGTGTCACGGGCTGAGAGTCTGGCACAGCACACGGCGCCCGTGCGGCGTCCTGGAGGACCCCATAATCCTCAGGACAAGCCTTACCACATACGGATCACACTGGTTTCGCCCTACCATGGGCTCATCAGGGAGGCAGCACTAGCCCCTGACCAGTTGTGCACTCAGTCCAAAGACTGAGGTAGAACACCCCCAACGCTAATGTCGCCCCCTTTACCCATATTGTGCGAGGCTAACCAGCGGATCGTTCATTACATTGGTCTTTACACGGTCACGGAGATATCATCCGTGACATTCTCCCACACCCAATCTAGCATGCCCTCGTGCTAGGGGAGAACGACTCCGCCCAAGGATCGTACGTACAGTACTGCCACAAACACATCAGCTTACTGCTGAGTGGCCACCTGAGTCTTGCACTCTTCGAACCCACTTGCACCCGCGAGCCAACAGGAGTGGAGTCAACAACGGCCAACCTTCCCGCCCGAGTCCCCACTTTTGGACCCACCTGCTCGGAGGCCTTTCTGGAGTGGTGCCGAGGTCGACCAGTCCCAACGTGGGACCCCACAAGCACACGGCAGTAAAGTACGTCTTGCTCTGATACCACTCTATCACGAGGCTAGTCTTTCGACCCGTGCGGTACTTAGACAACCTTCAATGGAAGTTGCTAAGTAAGCCTAACTCGTATGAAAGGAGGATGCTTGGCTAAGAAGAGAAAAGGGAAAGCTTGAAGGCAAAGGAGAGTAGAGAGAGTTTAGAGAATGTGAGAGTTCTATAGCTTTGAGAACTCAAGGATGATTTATAAATGAGGAGGGGTAAGGTATTTATAGGCTTCCCCTTGGATCTAGAATGTTCCCACCTACTTAATGGACGGTGGAGATTAAATCTATCCTACGGTTACAATTGATTCTCTAGAATTCTCTTAACAAATATCTAGATATTTAAATGGAAGAATCTAGAGACAATATTAAAATATTGAGGCTAGAGTTGTGTAAGCTTCTCTAGAATGTTCTTGCACTCTCTAGCACTCTTAAGGTTAGCTGGGAGCCTTCTGGAGGGTTTTAGAGCATTCCGGACCTTGTGAAAAATGGCAAAACGTGACATTAAAGAGTTTACTACCATCATGCTCGAGATCGAGGACCTGTCCGACAAGGAGGCTCTTTTCTACTTCATGGACGGACTTAAAGACTGGGCGAGAGTAGAACTCGATAGACGCAAAGTGCAAACTCTAGATGAGGCAATTGCTGCTACTGAGTGCATAATCGACTACTCCACCAAGTCCAAAAAGCCTAATCCTGGTAACAGTGGAGGAGACAAAGGAGGACAAAAGAAGAATTTCGATCGTAAGGATGGTGGTAGATTCTTTGGTGGGAGTTCTAGACAGGATAAACCACCCTCAATCAAGCGTGATGCCTCAAAGCCACCGAAGCCATGCTTCATGTGCAATGGTCCACACTGGACTCGTGACTGCCCCAACCGCAAGGCTATGAATGCCTTGGTTGCTGAGATGAAAGAAAGCCGGGACAAGGAGCAACAGATCGACCTTGGTTCCCTCCAACACTTGAATTCCTTGACTGGACTCTTTTCCCCATCTAAGAAGGAAGAGAAGGGTCTACTTTATGCTGATCTTGCCATTCAGGGCAAGTTCGCCTCTGCCATGCTCGACACAGGAGCATCCCACAACTTCATGGAGGCTGAAGAAGCTAAGAGATTGGGTATCCAACTCAACAAAGGTGAAGGCACCATAAAGGCGGTGAATTCCCCAGCCAAACAAGTCCTTGGGATTGCCAAAGATGTGAAGGTGAAGATCGGGGACTGGCAAGGTACGTTAGACTTTACTGTTGTCCCTATGGATGATTTCAAAGTTGTATTGGGACTTGCTTTCTTTTGCAAAGCACATGCCTTCCCTATTCCCGAAGCCAAGTCTATGGTGGTCATTGACTCTAACATGATCCAGGTAATCCCCTTAAAACGCTTAGAGAAACCCAACCCCATGATTTCTGCCTTGCAATTCAAGAGGGGTCTCAAGAACTCAGAAGGGTATATTGCCACTATACGTTCATTGGCTGAGGAAGAAGATGGCCCAACCAAGCCACGGGAAACCTTGCCACCTTGCATCCAAGAGGTGCTACAGGAGTACAAGCACGTCATGCCTGACGAGTTGCCTAATAAACTACCCCCTAGAAGAGAGGTAGACCATCAGATCGAGTTGGAGCCTGGTGCCAAACCACTTGCCTTGGCACCTTACCGCATGTCACCTCCAGAACTTGAAGAGTTAAGGAGACAACTGCAAGATCTCCTTGATTCAGGATATATTCAACCATCTAAGGCCCTATATGGTGCTCCAGTCCTCTTTCAGAAGAAGAAGGATGGATCGTTACGAATGTGCATCGACTACAGGGCCTTGAACAAGATTACTATCAAGAATAAGTACCCGATACCTTTAATTGTTGACTTGTTTGATCAACTTGGAAAGGTCTGGTACTTCTCTAAGCTTGATCTTCGATCTGGGTACTATCAAGTACGTATCGCCGCAGGTGATGAGCCGAAGACAACCTGCGTGATGAGATATAGAGCATTCGAGTTTCTTGTCATGCCCTTTGGATTGACGAACGCCCCGGCAACGTTCTGCACGCTCATGAACAAGTTGTTCCACCCTTACTTGGACCAGTTCGTGGTAATATACTTGGATGACATCGTAGTATATAGCAACACTCTTGAAGAGCATGCTCAACACTTGAAGAAAGTCTTCCAGGTACTCTTTGATCATGAACTTTACATTAAGCTGGAAAAATGTTCTTTTGCCAAACAAGAGGTGGACTTCTTGGGGCACAAGATCAAGGATGGAAAGCTCATAATGGACCCAACTAAGGTTCGAGCCATCCAAGAATGGCAACCTCCTACCAAGGTCCCAGAGTTAAGATCATTCCTTGGTCTGGTGAACTACTATCGGCGGTTCATCAAGGAGTATTCAACTATCACTGCTCCATTAACAGATTTACTCAAGAAGAACAAATCTTGGCATTGGTCACAAGATTGCCAGGATGCCTTCAACAAGCTGAAGCAGATGGTCGCGCAAGAGCCTGTTATGTCCTTGCCCGACTACTCCAAGCCATTTGAGGTACATACCGATGCCTCAGACTTTGCAATAGGGGGCATGTTAATGCAAGAAAGACACCCTATTGTGTACGAGAGCCGCAAGCTCAATGACACGAAGAAGCACAACACGGTGCAAGAGAAAGAGATGTCTGCCATCATCCATTGTCTACGAACCTGGCGTCATTACTTACTTGGGAGCAAGTTCACTATTATGACAGACAATGTTGCTACGAGCTACTTCCAAACACAAAAGAAGCTCAGCCCGAAGCAAGCTCGCTGGCAAGATTTTCTTGCTGAGTTTGATTATCAGTTGGAGTACAAGCTAGGCAAAGCAAATGTGGTGGCGGATGCCTTAAGCAGGAAAGCCGAGTTAGCCACTCTCTCAGCAAGCATGCCCCAAAATGACTTCCTTGAATGAATCAAGGAAGGTATGTCTCAAGACTCATCCGCAACTGACTTAGTAAAGCTTGCTATCGAAGGCAAGACTCGAAGATTTTAGGTGAATGATGGAATACTGTACACCATTGGGAACCGAGTCTATGTGCCAAAATGGGGCAACCTTCGAAGGGATGTCCTAAAAGAGTGTCATGATTCCATGTGGGCCGGACATCCAGGTATGACCAGAATACTTGCTCTCATACAAAATCATTTCTATTGGCCACACATGCAAGACGATATCGAAGCATATGTGAGAACTTGCTTAGTGTGCCAGCAAGATAAGGTTGAACAACAACATCCTGCTGGTCTACTTGAACCTTTACCGGTGGCTGAGAGACCATGGGAGAGTGTCTCCATGGACTTCATAGTTTCTCTCCCTAAGTCTGAAGGATGTGGGAGTATCATGGTGGTGGTTGATAGATTCAGCAAATATGCCACCTTTATTCTAGCCTCAGCAGATTGCAAGGTTGATGAAGCGGCACGCTTGTTTTTCAAGCATGTCGTGAAGCTATGGGGGATCCCTCACAACATCATCAGTGATCGAGACCCCCGATTCACCAGGAAATTCTGGAGAGAACTTTTCAAGCTCTTGGGGACAGATTTGAATTTCTCAACAAGCTTTCATCCTCAGAGCGATGGACAAACAGAGCGAATCAATGCTTTGTTAGAGCTCTACCTTCGACACTATGTGAGCGCTCATCAACGAGATTGGGCTAAGTTGCTCGATGTGGCCCAATTCTCTTACAACTTGCAGCGAAGTGAGTTGACAGGTAAGAGCCCTTTTGAGATAGTTACCGAACAACAACCTCTAACCCCCAACGCACTTGCCACACCATACAAGGGAGACAATCCAGCTGCCTATAAGTTTACCAAGGAATGGCAAGAAGAAGCCGACATTACTCGTGCATGCCTTGATAAAGCTTCCCGAAAAATGAAGAAGTGGGCCGACAAGAAGCGGCACCTCATTGAATTTCAAGTAGGTGACTTGGTCATGGTTAAGTTATTGCCGAATCAATTCAAGTCACTACACAAAGTCCACAAAGGCTTGGCCAGGAGATATAAAGGCCCTTTCCCTATCATCAAACGTGTGGGAAAGGTTGCGTACCAGGTACAAGTCCCTCCCAAGCTTAAGATTCATCCTGTCGTCCATGTTAGTCTCTTGAAGAAATATTATAGAGATAAAGAAGATCCATCTCGAGGTATCTCTAAGAGAGCACCAATAACGGTCGTCACCGAGTATGACAAGGAGATAGAAGAAATCCTTACAGACAGGGTGATCAGGAAGAGAGGAGTTCCCAACTACACTGAGTACTTAATCAAGTGGAAGGGTCAACCAGACTTTGAAGTTAGTTGGGAACATGAAGACCTCTTGTGGCAGTTCACGGACCAAATCCAACGCTACAAGGAGGAAGGCGCGACGAGGGCGTCGCGAAATCAAGTGGGGGAGAATGTCACATTTCGCCATTTTTCACAAGGTCCGGAATGCTCCAGAACCCTCCAGAAGGCTCCCAGCTAACCTTAAGAGTGGTAGAGAGTGCAAGAACATTCTAGAAAAGCCTACACAACTCTAGCCTCAATATTTTAATATTGTCTCTAGATTCTTCCATTTAAATATCTAGATATTTCTTAAGAGAATTCTAGAGAATCAATTGTATCCGTAGGATAGATTTAATCTCCACCGTCCATTAAGGAGGTGGGAACATTCTAGATCTAAGGGGAGGCCTATAAATACCTCACCCCTCCTCATTTGTAAATCATCCTTGAGTTCTCAAAGCTATAGAACTCTCACATGCTCCAAATTCTCTCTACTCTCCTTTGCCTTCAAGCTTTCCCTTTCCTCTTCTTAGCCAAGCATCCTCCTTTCATACGAGTTAGGCTTACTTAGCAACTTCCAGTGAAGGTTGTCTAAGTGCCGCATGGGTCGAAAGACTAGCCCCGTGACAGTAGGCTTCACCAAGTTTTGGTTCCGCCAACAAAAATTAGTCATTCCACTTAGAACTTACAAGGTCCAACTTATTTCTATTAAATTAAAAAAAACCATTACTGTTTATTAAATAATATCATGAACTTGACAAAGCTAGGAAATTAATTGGATTGTTTGCTTGAACCTCTTTTGCTTGTCTTAGTCCATTGCCGCTTTGGTCTTCCACAAAAGAGATGTTTATCTAATTTTATAAATTTATTTTGTTAAAGAATAGTCAGATTAATATAGCCACAATATTTGTTGTAAGTGCTTGTAGCATGGAAATGATTTATCTAATTAGCGTACATGATCAATGAAATATCATATCATCCAGAATTATTTGCAAATTAGCATCAAGAGATATTATAAAGGTTGAACCATATACATATGATCATATATATATATATATATATATAATTAAATTAAAATACACATAAATGTACCTTTGGTATATCGTTGATTTGATAGGCATAGATCAACACACGCCATGATGCTGAATGATATTTTTATCCTCTTTATCTTCATCTTCATTGTATGCTTTGTCAGACTTCATGGTTAACAATGAGTGTGAAAACAAATACCAACACAGTCAATAGGTTTTTTTCTTAAATCAAGCCAAACATAAATGAAGATAAAACACTAAGCAAACAAGAAGATTAATGCACAAACAAGACAAAAACCACTGCTAACAAAATCAGAAAAACTTTAAGCAAAAAAACTAACAACTTGAAGGGGAAAAAAAATTCTTATTTTGTTTATAAAGATTGTTGAAATTAATTTAGCCCACCACACTGGTGAAAATCTTTCATTTTTTGGCCCCTAAATGCTGATTTCTAGTCAATTGTTGTAAGCCAATCGGTAAAACCTAATGCCAAAAACCGATCATCACCCAAAGTAAATTAAAGAAAAGAGCAAAAGCACACCCCCAAAATTTCAAAGAATAAACTTAGATCACAACCATAGTCGCCATAGAGATCGAATCACGAGCATGCAAAATCCACGCCTTCAACTCACCAACAACGAATAGTTTCATGCTAGATCTAAATAAAATTACAATGTTTGATGAGTTTAAGTGAAACATACCTCCACCGCAACTCAAGGAAGCCAGATCTGACTGATTCACCATTAGATTGCAAATCGAAGAGATGATCCATCACTATCCCAACACTCTCATTAGCTGGAAAACACATGCGCCTACCTCAAATCCTCTCACGCTGAGAGCATAGGGCAGAGAGTAACCTAGATCCATCGACAAAAAATGCACGACGAACAACAAGCTCTCTCTTACAATAAGAGAGAAATAAAAGGGGACCGGCCCTTTGCCACACATACAATTGATTACAATCTTTTTCTCAAGAGAATTTTATTAATAACATGTAAATAAAGTGCTACGAGAAATGTGTGCCCCTGCACGTGCGAGTGTGTGAATGAGTGATTGTATGTCTTTGTCTGTGGGTGTGAGAGAGGGGGAGAGAATAAGTTTAGGTATAGGTCTTTTTCTACTGATTAATTATTAATTATGGAGTAGCATTTAAATTTTCAAATATATAATGTATCTAATTCCCCCTTTCCTTATGTTGATGAGCGTCTGCTATTGCCAATGTATGCGGAATTATGAGTAGTTAGGAATGGCACATCATGCAAAAGATTTAACCAAAATATTTAAAAATAAAATGGATTTTTAAAAGGTAAATAAATTTAAATCTTGCACACATTAGAATTGTATTATTTATATGATCCTTTGTTCTCTAAATATACACAAACAAGAACAATAATATTCATTTCTATCCTATTATTATTGTCTCGCTCCATTCTTTTACATCTAAGGCATTCAATATACAAACTTAATAAATATTATTAATTTATATACATTGCAATAAAACAAAACTCTAACTAAAACTTATTTGTGTATACCAAATGCATGGATGAATCCTTGATTTTGCTTAATGAATATCATTATGTTTGTATGGATATAGTGTAAATCCATGTCTTAGTCCTTTTTTTTTTTTTTGGATAAGGATGTGTTAATCATTTATGATTGACGAACAATATCAAAGTCTTTTACACCTATATGAATGAAAGTGAATTAGAAAGCCACTCTAGCGTACTTTGTTACTCCTCTCTAAAATTTACCCATTCTGCTATTGCTTTGCTTATATTTCCATTAGTCTTAGAATTTCTTGTTATCTAATTATTTTCTTTCTCATTTCATTACTTTATCACTAAAATATTTTTTAATAAAGGTTTTCCTCTCTTAAATACAGAATCTTAATGAAAGATTTTCATATATTTGGGGCCAAAACATATTTTTTTGCAAATAAATCTTCTTACTTATTTTATTCCGTCATGACTCATAATTCTTAAGGCATCCGCTTGCACTCCATTGAATATAATCAGAAACATTGTATATTTAAACATTAAATTTGTTTTTCTATGATTAAAAATCATCCTTAAAAGAGGCAATCCTAATGCAAAACTGATCTTCACTTACAAAGATACATATATACACCTTTATTCTTGCTGGTTATTTGCAAAATCCTAATTTATGAATCATTATTCGGCAATGGAAGTGATCTCTACCGTAAATGCACATGATCAATGCAGTAATAAGATCCTGGAGTATTCTAAGTGATTGCTCCTGTGTGTATACAAGATCGATATAGTAATAATTCTTAGAGTATTCTAGAGTCAAACCCAAAGGAAAATAGTTAACTTTGCTATTTTAGAAAAGCAAATAATTGAAAAAGAGATTAATATTTAATTAACACATGACAAAGAACAATAATAAAAATGGATAACCAACCAATCAAATGAGTTTTAGAGATTGAGATTCACTTATTGGGATGGCTTACTCTAAATTAATTATGTTATTCTCCCTTACTTATAGTGACAACTATTTCTAAAGTATCTTAATTATCATTTTTTTAGTACATGAGAGTGTATTTATCTAAGGTTGAATTAGCTCCTCAAAACTTATTGAGGCCTTAAATAATTCATTAAGCTACAATTTAAGTCATCACATATCCAAAATTATCTCTAAGTTGGTTATTTGCATCTATCTCTCTAAGTCTAAATTAGTTCTTTATCTATTAGTTCATCGAACAACCCACAGACATATTATATAACAGCCACATGTATAATAAGGCAAAAAAGACAAGTGAGACAAATATAAATATAACAAAAATTCTCATAGACAAAATATTTTTTATTTATTTCTATTAAATTAAATCAGATTGGTCTCAACTTATAAAAAAATAAACATCAAGAAATTGCCCGGTCATATAATAAGTAGTCAATGTTAAAATACTAGTGAAAGAACCACTTGTCAAATTTTGAATTACAACTTTTTAATATTTAAATAACAACTTTTCAAAATTTAAACTACAATTTACTTCTAAAACTCCAAAATAGATGACAAATTGTTAATATCAAACTATAATTTCTCAATGTTTAAACACAACTTGACAAAATAGATTACATAGATATTTTGGTCACGAGTGATTTTTTATGGCTCCTTCATTGAGCTCATTAATGGATTATCTTCACACCATTACAGTTAATATAATATAATCGTTTAATTGTTTGCATGCTATTTATATAGTTACCATGACATGAAAATTTCTTTCTATGTGGATTATTTATGTCACATTGTCAATGCACTAAATAATTAACAACCTAACCAATTGAATGATGTCATTATTATTATTTAAAAGGAAAGAAAATAATCTCACAACACACCTATTTATATTTATACCTTTTGTTTTTAATAATATTCTATTTTTCGAAACTTATGCACAACTTTGAGGGACAAAACTTGACAATTCCATATGAGATGGAGATATACATAAATTTACAGATTATTTTGTACGGAAGTCAAAGTTAGACATATGAGAATTCAAACGTAAAAGAATTTAATTACATTAACGCTCTTGAATTCATCTCCACCTTCCTACCTCATGGAACATCTGGCAATAATAGACATTTTAACCATTAGAAAAGTCTAAAGAAACAAAAAGTACTTAACATTAAACCTATATTGCTCAATCCTTTGCTTGAATTTATATGTAAAGTCTAATAAAAAGGCCATTGCATTCGTTTGAAGATATTACACGATTTGAATATATATGTATGTATGTATGTACACATGCACACAAGAAAATGGATATATTATGTCAAATAACCATTGTATATCATTAACTTTGGTGAGCAAAAATTAACAGGCAATAATGAAGATTCAATAAAGCATTTGTCACAAGTTTTATATCGGGGATCTTCACAATTGTAATAGAGTTTATAAGTATAAGAAAATCTTCCAACTAATGGGCTAGTCTTTTAAAATATGCTTTTCTTTTGAATTTGTGCTTATATAATAACTTTTTTGTCTCCCATCCTCAACTTCAACATTAACTTTATTAGGTTTCATGATCTTAGCAAACATTGTCATGAGCCTCAAAATATTCTAATTTATGCTCCTCTGTCCATTCATAAAGTTTAAATAATATTAGCTTTTGATAAGATGGAGACCAAAACGTGTGGTTCACAGAAAACGACCGTATAATGTGGAATAGTCATAACTACAAGAATATATATAGCAAACATGAATGACAAGCTATTTCTATCTTTCTCAGGCCTTTATGTTTCATGACAAGTGACATGTATTTCCACAGTTACTCCTTTAAGATTGCTCCTATTATAAGTTACACTAACATGTATTCCAATAAAAATAAATACATAATAATGGATGATGTTTAAAGCAAAAACTAGGCTTGTAAAACACAAAAATATGGTGGCAATTGCATGAGATGAAGTGACAAGTACTCCTACTTAGAGCTAAAAAATTCTTACCTATAAAATAATAAGAAAGGCATTGATGGTAGGCGTATAAGCTTGAATGACACATATGATAATGTCCTTTCGCATATTGTTTCATTTCTTCCCATGATACGAACATTGTCCAAAAAATGGGAACACATATTGACAATCACTCACAAGCTTAACTTTTTTCAAGGAGATTTAGAAACAATGAATTTCATGAATTTCTTTGAAAGAGAACTTTCTCTTAGAGGATCATCATCTAAAATCAAGTTTACTCTCATAGTTCCCATGTATACTTCACTTTCTTCATTTTCAGTTCAAGCAATAATTTCTGCAGTTGCAAAGCATAATGTTGAAGTGTTTGAACTTATTCTTCATAACATTAAAGAAACATTAACTTTGCCTCTTAATTAGCTTGCACAATTCTACAACATTGACTCAATTACATGTCAAAATGAAGGTCAAAAGCTGAAGGGTTATGGATTTTAAAAGTCAAAGAACATACAATATGAGCTTTTACAAGACACAAGAAACAATTAATCCACATAATGGTCATGGAGAAATGTTAAATTCCATAAATACAATTGCCACATTTTTATTCAATTCAAAATATTTCTGCTTGAACTATGGTATTGACCATTGGTTATAATCAATCACAATTGTAATGTCAACTTTCTTTTGACATGATTTCACAGCTTAAAAAGAAAATTTTATATGATCATAATCAATCAACAAAAGAGAACTAATTCAAAGGATAGAGTTCAAAGTTAGAAAGATTATAAAATAGTTATAGTGGTTGATGTGAAAATGGTTATATATGGAAGACCCTTTGTTTAAATTTATAAAAAATATATGTTTGTAAGTATTTTTATTTCTTGAACTTGATAAAAAAATGCTCTAAAACAATGTCAATGCTTGGTACTCAAGGATCTTACCGTATAGTGTCATTGAGACACATGAGGCAGGAGCATGAACTTTACAAAGCTTGAAATCAATTGGATGATTAATTAGCTTGAACCTTTTGTTCTTCTCTCAACATATTGCATCTTTAATTTGGTCTTCAATACAAGAGGTAAATTTATCAGATTTTATAAACTTATTTGTTAAAGAATAATCAGATTAATGTGACCACAAAATAATATCAAATGATCTTGATTTGGGGTATGTGGTTGCATAGAGATGATTTATCTAATAAACTTACATGATAATGTTTCAAAGAAATATATGTTATATCAACCATAATTCTTTGCATATAAGAATCAAGATGTTATAAAGGTTTGACCATGTGATTAAATATATAAATATATATATATCGAATTGAAATACTCAGTAAAGTATACCTTGGTATATGATTGATTCGATAGGCATAGATAAACCCGGGCCATGACATTGAATGAATTTTTATTTTCTTTCTCTCCCCATCATCATGGTATGCTTTGCCAGACTTCATGGTTAATAATAATGACAGAAAACAAATACCCAAACAGTCTATTAATTTCTCTTTAAATCAAGCCAACAATAATTGAAGAGAACATACTAAACAAACACAAACAATCATGCACAAACAAGGCAAAACCTTTCCTAACCAAATTAGAAAAACACTAAGCAAATAACCAACAACTCTAAGAGAAAAACATTCTTATTTTGTTTGTAAACATTGTTAAAATTAATTTTAGCCCATATTTTGAGGAAAATTTTCATTTGTTCGCCCCTAAAGGCTAGCTCTTAGATCCATCCTTGTAAGCCAAATCAGGAAAACGTATGCCAAAAACCAATCATAACACAAAATGACTTAACATAGAGAGCAAAATGACACCACCAAAATGTCAATGACGAGGCTTTTGAGATCCCAACCATCCTTACCATAGAGATCAAATCACAAGCTTGCATAATTGATCAACCAGAAGCATTTCATACCAGATCTAGATAAAATTGCAATATTTGATGAGTTTGAGCAAAATGCACCTCCATCATAACTCAGGAATTCCAGATATGAGTGATTCTCCTTCAGTTGCCAATCGAAGAGATGATCCATCACCATCCACACACACATTGACCCAACAACACACACGCCTTCCTCAAACGACAACCATGTGGAGTAGGGGTGAGCATCGTGTTATGCTCCAAATTTGGAGAGTGACCGGCACAAGAGGTGAATCGTTTCACACCTCCCCGTAAGCCTTAAATCGTAAGTTCATTCTATTTCTAAAATGAAATCAGATTTATTTTGAAATTATAACACCTTTGACACTAATAATTATAACCAATTTTCAACATGTTCGTAGAAATTTTAACAAAACCTCTTCTTGTAAATGTGATCTCCCAAATTTATACAATACATTGATGCAGTCAAAAAGTCAAATAAATCAGGAGCTTAGCTCCTTCCAGTCGACAGACAGCATATATATAAAATAAATAAAAGTCCTAATTATAGCTTATGTGGAGCACCTAACTGTACTTTTCAAAAAATAAAATAAAAATAAGATACATAAACAGTAATAATTACATCAAAAGAAAATTTCAATCAACCCTCCACCTGTCTATAAGTACTCAAGGTCGGTAGCAAGATCAACGTCAACTAAGGCATATGAGACACAAATAATTTTTCAGTGAATAACGTCCCAACAATAAACAATAGAACATAAATAAAATAAAAAGTTTGAAATAGTTATGTAAGTTAAATAGACAAAATTTTCATAAAAATTTAATAAACTTCATAATAAAATAGCTCTATAAATTTCAAATAAAATCTCAAATTATTGAACTATCATAGTAAATGATAATATCACTTGATTTCAAGAAAGCACATAAATGAAATAAATATTTATAAATAAACTACTAAATAAAAACCAATAGAACATGAAATCATCAAATGATTGGATTCATAATTATAGGGACTTATTAGAATAATTAACAAACGTAGACACAAAGTCCACGAAGAAAACTAACCAAACATGGCTTGTGCCACGAAAGCAAACGTGGACACACAGTCCACGAAAGTGTGTAACCAAACGTAGCTTGAAGCCACAAAACAAACGTGAATACACAATCCATAAGGGTAATGCTAACCAAACGCAACTTGAAGCCATGAAACAAATGTGAGTACAATGCTCACGAATAATCATCCCTCCATTCCACGTGCGTTAGCCATCGCACGGGGCTAGCACTTCCTATAAACACCCTGCTAGCTAGGTGTACCATGGCGCACCAAGGGCTAACGGAACTGCCGTTAGCAACCAGTGTTTTGTATAAAATTTTTTTTAAATCATTTTCAAATATGCGAGAAAATCATCACTTTTAAAATACAATTTTCATTCTCAAAATCAAACTCGCATAAATACTTTTAACCATTAAAACTTGCCAGAATTAAATTTCATATCCAATGTTCATGCTTGCATTTATTAAATAATCACAAATTGCCAATGCTAATGAAAAGGAATTTCATTAATCCTGAAAAGATATCTCATAAAAGGTAAAACATTCATATGCTATGATGAATCATTTTTCACCACCGTCTTAAAACTTAAAAATGAGAAAATTTAATTAACCAAGTATGCACTAATCAACATAATTATTATTAAAATAATCAAAGTAACAAAATAAATTTTAATAAGAAAAATTAATTGATAAATTAGTTGGGATGATATCTACTTACCTGAAATTCTCAAGAGATCAAATTTCACCTCTTGCAACTTCAATCAAACTCATTTTTCAAATACCCTATATATCATATTAAGACTTTTATTAAACCTTCAAACAATACAATAGTTCCTTTTTAACATCATCCTTAACAAAATTAAACTCTACTAAATTTGAAACTTTAGAACTGAAGCCTTACACATTTTTTTTTCATCATTAACATTTTATCAAGTCACCAAGTATACATCATTTCCAATCCATTCATAAAACCTCTAGCATCCAATTAAATATTTTTTTTCAACAAACTCTCCATTTTCAAGAATTCAAATAATCACAATTAATTTCATGATGACAACATCCCTATTAAAATTCAGGATCAATGAAATTTCAAAAATAGGAATCAGCAAAGTCCTCCTAGTAGGCATTTCATCCAACACTTATGGGCATTAATTATATAACTAATACTAATCTCATCCTCTTCAATTTCACTTTCCTAACAATCATTTTGTCAAGCACTTTCTATGCGTAAATTTTTTTAAACTCAACCAAACTACTCCTTCTTCCTTTCCAACCTCCAAAATTTTACAATAAGTAATTTTAATCAATCAATCTCCCAATCTCCATTCCTCTAATATAAAGAAATGAATTTAACTCAAGAAAATAAACTCAAATCATCTTCAACGGTACAGCCAACAACTGAACAAGAAAAGGGAATCAAAAACTATTGTCACTACTAACATGAATAGAGATTCAGCACAAGAAAAAGAAAAAGAAATGAGAAAGATTTGAAGTTATTGACCTTAGATCTCCATGGCACAGAGCAATGAGAAGGAGATGATTAAGATGGTTGAGCAGGGGAGAGGCAAAACTGAATGCAGCTCACAATAAAGGAAAGAAACCGGATCAACAGCACCAGTCGAAGCTCGAGACAGCACTGCCAATGGCTCCGGCAACTGTGTTTCTCACCCATCCGTAACCCGAACATGAACGCTGAAGTTAGAGCAGGTACCGAGGAAGACAGACAGAGGTGGAGAGCGAGCAAGAAGGAGAAGAAATCGCACGAAGCATGAGAAGAAAAGGAAAGAGTAGAGCATCCCATGGCCACCAAAACGGTGACGTCTCCAGACCACCCAGGAACAGGGCAACGTTGCTGCTCGAAGGAGATCTGACAGCAACTATCATAGCAGACGAACAATAGATGGGGAGACGCGGTGGACAGAGGGAAGATGAGGATCGATGTTGGACAGAGGGAACAAACAGCAACCACCGGCACACCCACTTCGATATTGATGACAGCAAACAGAGGAAGATGGTGAACCAGACTTGAAGCTTCTTGAAATATATTCTCTGCCTCTCCCTTGGATAAAATGCGAGACTAATTGGAAAAGAAGAGGGAAGAAAATATCTGATGGTCAAGTGGAGGGCATTTTTGTAATTTCTCATAAGTTAAGACAAAATAAAACACAACTCTTCCTTGAGGATTCGAACCCAAAACTAAAGGTAGCCACCAAACAAGAGCACCATCTTCCTTATTATATTTGTTACAAAATTAATAAAAATACATTTGAAATATCTTATTATAAACTTTAATATCAATTAAATTTTGGGTCACTACACATTGGTTGCTTTGGTTTGGTGCCAAAATATATAAAATCGATCAATCAAACAATGCTAAAAATACGAACCAAATTGAACCGAACAAAGAGTAAATTAAAATTTAACAATTCACAGTCGGTTAATTCGATTTTGGGCTTCATGTTGGGTTGCTTGGACTTGTGCTAATTTTGTTATTTTTTCTACTAAAATAGACAAAGCTTATATATAAAATTGGGTATGCAAAGTGATAGTAGATTTTAATGAGGGGTTTGGTTTCAACTTATCAAATTATATTTATTTAATTTTATTTAAGTATAAAATTAAAAGAATGAAATAAAATAAAGTAATTAATAAACTAAATATTATTTATAAATTAATAAATTATATATACATGATAATTTGGATGGTTTGGTCAATTCAATTTTAAATCTTACTAATTAAATTGAATCGATCAACTGACATATGTTTTAAAAAAAAACAATGAATCAAAACAAAAAACCAAATAGATAAAGTCAAATAACAAAATTCAATTTGATTTTCAGTTTGAGTTTGAGTTTGCTCACATCTAACGTGGATAACATAGGGGAGAGAGTAATCGAGATCCAACGACAGAGAGAATAAGTTTAGGTTTATGACTTTTGATAATGATTATTAATTATAGTAGCAGATAGTTTAAATTTTCAGATATACATTGTATATAAACAGATACATTGTATATTGGAAAAATAAATCAGTTTTTCTTCCTTGGAACAGGCACACATAACCGTAAACTAATCTCCATGTACAAAGATACATGTATACAAACCTAACCCGGTATCTAATTTCCCATTTCCTTAAGCTGAGTGTTTGCTGACACAATTATATAAGGAATTAAGAGTAGTTATGGAATGACATATAGTGAAAAAGATTTTTTTTTTAGAAAAATCTATAGAATCAAACTGGCATCTAAGAGAGGGGGAATTAGGTGTTATTAAAATTTTCTCAAAATCTGTTTCCAACTAAAAAGAGGAAGCAAAGTGTAGAACAATTTATGCACAAATTTGTGAGTAAGAAATAAGTTTGAGTAAAAAGAGTGGACACATTCATTTATCTTGGTTTAGTCTACTACTTGACCTACCTCCAATTTTTAAAATCACATACTTCAGATTTTTTATTACAAATACAAGCTTTTGTGGGAGCTTGTCACTAAAATATAATCACAAGATGCAAAAGTCTTGATTTTCAACAACACACTTTGTTATCATTCTTCTATAGATATTTTGGTCATTTAGATTTTTTATGGCTCCTTCATTGAGCTCATTATTGGATTATCTTCACGTCTCTACTGATAAAATAATATAGTCTTTTAATCGTTATAGTATATTATTTACGATAACTTGCATAAAAATGCCTTTCTATGCTGATCATTTACGTCAATCTACTAAATAATCAACATACCAATATGATGGTGTCATTATTATGATTTAAAAAGAAAGAAAATAATCTCACAAAAAACCTATTTGTACTTCTTGTTTAAATGATATGCCATTTTCGAAAACCATGCATAACTTTGAGGAACAAAACTTGATAATCCCATGTGAGATGGAAATACAAATGGATTTACACATGATTATTTTGTAGAGAAGTCAGTGAGACATATGAGAATCAAAATGTAAAATAACTTAATTACATTAACGCATTTCAAATTCGTCTCCACCTCTCGTCACTGAACATCTAATAATAATAATAATAATAATAATAATAATAATAATAATAGTAATAGTAATAGTATTAGTATTAATATTAGTATTAGTATTAGTATTAGTATTAGCAGTAGCAGCAGTAGTAGTAGACATTTTAACCATTAGAAAAAGTTCAAAGAAACAAAAATTACTTAACAATATTACTTAACGCTATACTTGAACAAATATGTAAAGACTAATGAAAAAAGGCATTGCATGCGTGTGAACATATTACAATTTGAAGAACACACACACATGTATAAAATTGAAAATGAATATATGATGTCAAATAACCATTGATATACCTTTGGTATGTCGTTGATTTGGTAAGAAAGGATTAACAAGCGATTATGAGAATTGAATAAAAAATTTACCATGAGTCTTATATTGACGAGTCTCAAAAGTGGAGTGGGATTAATATGAGGGGCTCTTTAACCCAACAAGCTAGTATTTTAGAATAGGCTTTTTTCTTTGATTTTGTGCTCATGACAACATCTAAATTATCTCCATCCTCAACGCCAACATAAATTATATTAGGCATCACGATCTCAGCAATTAGCTTACATTGTCACAAACGTCAAAACCGTAGACTTGCAGGTTTGTAATAGACTAGAAACATGGTGCTAGTCATGACTGCATGACTAGCCATCAAAAGCACCCGTGGATGCATGTTCTGGCTTGAAATCGTATATGAATGGACATGATTTTGTTACCTCGTCAGAACTCCATGTTTGCTAGTAATAGAGGTGATTTAATGTTTTGGGTTAGGCTGCATCAGGAACCCTTGGATAAGATTGAATAAACCTACAAAACACACATTTTAGTGATAAGAACATATTTGAGAAGTATGACTAACTCGAAAGTCTAAAGTATTAGATGTGTGATCATTGAGTAATAAGATAATTAATTACAACTATATAAGTGTGTAGTGATGCTCTTCGCGGATGATATAGTTCTTATAGCAGAGACAAGAGAAGAGGTTAATTGTAAACTTGAGTTATGGAGGAGGACATTGGAGTCGAAAGGTTTTCGTCTGAGTAGAAGTAAGACAGAATATTTATATTGTAAATTTGGTAAAGGACTATTCGAAAATAATTTGGAAGTGAAATTGGGAGATCAAATTATACCTCAAGTGGAAAAGTTTAGATATTTGGGAGCCATTATTCAAAATGATGGCGAAATCAGTGGAGATATTTCACATAGAATTCAAGCTGGGTGGTTTAATTGGAGAAAAGCTAAAGGAGTTATTTGTGACCGTAAGGTGCCTAATAAACTTAAAGGAAAGTTTTATCGTACTGCTATCAGACTGGTAATGTTATATAGTAGTGAATGCTGGGCTCTAATGGGACAGCAAGAGCATAAAGTTGGAGTAGCAGAGATGAGAATGTTACGATGGATGTGCGGACATACACGTAAAGATAAAATTCGAAATGAGCACGTACGTGAAAAAGTGAGGGTGGCACCTATTGAGGAAAAAATGGTAGAAAATCGGTTGAGATGGTTTGGACATGTACAAAGAAGACCAAGGGAGGCACCAGTGAGAAGAGTGGAACATATAACTTTGAGTCCGATTAAGAGAGGTAGAAGAAGGCCTAAGAGAACACTCTTGGAAGTTGTTGAACGTGATCTCTTAATTAATAATATTTCTAAAAGCTTAATAAATGATAGAGCACAATGGCGTCTTGCAATCCATGTAGCCGACCCCACCTAGTGGGATAAAGGCTTGTTGTTGTTGTTGTTGTTGTTGTATATAAGTGTGTAGTGAGTCCTTCCCAACCAGCTTAAGTTATTTTAGTGTAAGTGAAGAGTCTTAGTATATGATTAATGTAAAATGCTAACATATAGTTTCTTATAACCCATTAACTTGACAGATCGAGCAAAGCAAGCATAGACTTCTCCAAGTTTTGGTTCCGCCTACAAAATTAGTCATTCCACTTAGAACTTACAAGGCCCAATTTATTTCTATTAAATTAAAAAGACCATTATTGTTTATTAAATAATATCATGAAATTGACAAAGAGAGGAAATTAATTGGATTGTTTGCTTGAACCTCTTTTGCTTGTCTTAGTCCATTGCCGCTTTGGTCTTCCACAAAAGGGATGTTTATCTAATTTTATAAATTTATTTTGTTAAAGAATAGTCAGATTAATATAACCACAATATTCGTTGTAAGTGCTTGTAGCATGGAAATGATTTATCTAATTAGCTTACATGATCAATGAAATATCATATCATCCAGAATTATTTGCAAATTAGCATCAAGAGATGTTATAAAGGTTGAATCATTTATAAGATCACATATATATATATATATATATAAAATTAAATTAAAATACACATAAATGTACCTTTGGTATATCGTTGATTTGATAGGCATAGATCAACACACGCCATGATGCTGAATGGTATTTTTATCCTCTTTATCTTCGTCTTCTTTGTATGCTTTGTCAGACTTCATGGTTAACAATGAGTGTGAAAACAAATACCAACACAGTCAATAGGTTTTTTTCTTAAATCAAGCCAACCATAAATGAAGATAAAACACTAAGCAAACAAGAAGATTAGTGGACAAACAAGACAAAACCATTGCTAACAAAATCAGAAAAACTTTAAGCAAAAAACTAACTTCTTTAAGGAAAAAAAAAATTCTTATTTTGTTTATAAAGATTGTTGAAATTAATTTAGCCCACCACACCGGTGAAAATTTTTCTTTTTTTGGCCCCTAAATGCTGGTTTCTAGTCAATTGTTGTAAGCCAATCGATAAAACCTAATGCCAAAAACCGATCATCACCCAAAGTAACTTAGAGCAAACCAACAAAATTTCAAAGAGGAAACTTAGATCACAACCATCGTCACCATAGAGATCGAATCACGAGCTTGCAAAATCCACACCTTGAACTCATCAACCACGAATACTTTCATGCTAGATCTAAATAAAATTACAATGTTTGATGAGTTCAAGTAAAATATACCTCCACCGCAACTCAGGGAAGCCAGATCTGAGTGATTCACCATTAGATTGCAAATCGAAGAGATGATCCATCACCATCCAAACACTCTCAATTGCTGGAAAACGCACGCGCCTACCTCAAACCCTCTCATGCTGAGAGCATAGCGGAGAGTAACCTAGATCCACCGACACAACACGCAAGACAAACAACAAGCTCTCTCTTACAATAAGAGAGAAATAAAAGGGGACCCGGCCCTTTGCCGCACATACAATTGATTTAATACTATCTTTTTCTCCATAGAATTTTATCAATAACATGTAAATAAACTTGTACAAGAAATGTGTGCCTCTGCACGTGCAAGTGTGTGAATGGGTGATTGTATGTCTTTTTGTGTGGGCGAGAGAGAGAGAGAGAGAGAGAGAGAGAGAGAATAAGTTGAGGTATAGGTCTTTTCTAATGATTAATTATTAATTATAGAATAGCATTTAAATTTTCAAATATATAATGTATCTAATTCACCCTTTCCTTGTGTTGATGAGTGTATGCAAATGCCAATGTATGCGGAATTATGAGTAGTTTGGGAATGGCATATATTGAAAGAGATTTAACCAAAAAATTTAAAAAATAAAATGGATTTTTAAAAGGTAGAAATTTAAATCTTGCACATTAGAGTTGTATTATTTACATGCTCCTTTGTTCTCTAAAATATACACAAACAAGAGCAATAATATTCATTTATATCCTATTATTATTGTCTCACTCCATTCTTTTACATCTAAAGCATTCAATACACAAACTTAATAAATATTATTAATTAATAAATACTATTAATTTATATACATTGCAAAAAAAAAAAACTCTAACTACAAATTATTTGTGTATACCGAATGACATGCATCGATGAATCCTTGACTTTGGTTAATGAATATCATTATGTTTGTATAGATACAATGTAAATCCATGCGTTAGTCTTTTTTTTTTTTTTTTCTGGATAAGGATGTGTTAATCTTTATGATTGGCGAACAATCTCAAAGTCTTTTACACGTATATAAATGAAAGTGAATTAGAAAACCACTATAGTTACTCCTCTATAAAATGTACCCTTTCTGCTATTGCTTTGCTTATATTTCCATTTTTAGAATTTCTTGTTATCTAATTATTTTCTTTCTGATTTCATTACTTTATCGCTGAAATAATTTTTTAATAATGGTTTTCCTCTCTTAAATACAGGATCTTAATAAAATATTTACATATATTTTTGGCCAAAACATATTTTTTTGTAAATAAATCTTCTTAATTATTTTATTCCATAATTACTCATAATTCTTAAGGCATCCACTAGCACTCAACATATGAAAAGGAAAAAGATTGTGTACATTGAATATAATCAGAAACATTGTATATTTAATCCTTAAAAGAGGCAATCCTAATCCTAAACTGATCTTCACTTACATAGATACACATATACACCTTTATTCTAGCTGGTTATTTGCAAAATCCTAATTTATCAATCATTATTCGGCAATGGAAGTTGGGAGAATGACAATTAAGGACCCCCTAAGGACATTAATTTCAATTACGAACCTTGAAAAATAGAAATCCCAATTAAAGACCATGGGATAAAAAACAAACCTAAGTTTACAAAACTGCCCCCTCACTAAACACTGAAAGGCAATAGGAAAGAAGCTCATCTTGTGTGCTCTGTTTTCTTGTTTTTCAACAGGAAAAATTCTGATGGGATGTGCTCTCGTTCATTGAAAATGTTAGGGAAAAAATAGTGGAGTGCATAATCATCTTCTAATAGGTAATTATATGCATTGCTTCTTTTATGTTTTGTCCTCTGCCATGCACGCAAGAGAAATCTACATCTTCTTCCATTTCTCTTCCATTGCTTTGTTTTCTTCTTTTACACACGTCCTCTGTCATGCATGCACACAAAGAATGTTTTAGTCTTTACAAATGCTATCTTGCACCATTTCTCTTTGTTTTATACCTAGAGAAAAAAGTAATCTTCTTAATGATTAATAGACTATATATATAGACATGTGCAAGAAATGATTTTCGAGAATGACACAGTTGAAAAAGTTGAGGAGTGAAAACCAAGAAAGATGTAACATGGATGCTGAATTTTTCTAATCTATGTTGAAAAGTGCGTGAATGTTGAAAAACGTAACATGAATGCTGAATTTATGTAGTTAAGGTTGAGATTATGGAATGGATAGTTGTGAAGTACTAAATTTGTATGTTACTTGTAGTTGTTCCAGGTTTATTTCCCATATGGCAAGTACTTCAGCAAAAGAAGTATTTTATTATCTTCATGTTGATGGATATTTTGTAAAAAATTCATAAAGAAAGATGACCTATGAAGGTAGGAGATTAATTTTTAAATTGATTAGAAAAGGCATAAATCATGAAGGGCTGTTGAGGATGGTGTTATCAGTGATAGGAGTTGAAAGTAGTGCAACTGACTTGAAATTTATAGTGAAGTTTAGTGAAAACACATACATAGATCTATTAGACGATGAGGGAGTACAACATTTAATAAAGTATAACGATAACTCAACACATGTATATGTTGAGACAAATGATAATGAAATACATAGAGTAATGGATAATTCGATGGAGTAAGTTGTTGTTCTTAGTTATTTGTGTGTTTAATTAATTTAATCACCATTTATATTGACTTGTGAGTAATTATGAATGTAGGATGGAGGATTTGTTACCATGGTCACTGTCAGGATCTCCCTGTAGGCAAGAGCTTGAAAGTATATTACCCTCTTTGCCATGTTCAACATAAAATGCTCTTGCACCACTGCCTGAGGTTAATTCGGTAAAATGGAAGGATTTATTTATGGGTATTGGCCAGGCATTTGATGATGCAATTGTATTTAGAAAAGTACTATATAAATACAGCCTCACTCATAGGTTTGGTTACATATTTGTAACAAAAAGCCCTAAGAAGATGATTATCAAATACAATGTTAATGGTTGTAAATGGAAGATATCAGCTTATGCTCTTGGGAAGACAACTGATCTACTTCATATTTTACATGTTATACACTTGGTTTTTGACACCAAATAGTGCATATTAGGGTTTGTTTCTCGAATTTTAGCTATGTTTCACACATTGACTATATAGACCCTAATAATGTTATTTGGTGGATGGTTTGAGACTTTAAGACGCTTGATTGGATTTTTGGGCCTAAATTCTCATTTTCTTCCTTTTTAATTTTTCTTTTTAGAATTTATGTAGTATTGTGTTTTTATTTTCAGATTTATGTGAGGGCAATCTTGAAATCAAGGAGCAAAGACTTGGTCAACAATTTTAGAGAGGTCAAGAGCATATGAAGGGCTGAATGGTGTCATCTTCAGATTTAATTAATGTTGAGTTGGCAAGCCTAATTTCATAAATTTATTGAGGAAATTAAATAAATAATGGGCAAGTCATGAGCACATGTGCGTGAGACCTGATCCAAGAATTCATTGCATGACATCATCATGAGAAATGGGAAGCAATAGCTGACATCATCATGAGGCAATCAAAGAGCAATTTAGGCATGATTTAGTCTGAAATGCATGAAACTCACGTGGAACTGAAGCAAGCTAAGGGGAATTAAATTTTTATCCATGCATCAAGTCACATTTCCCATACTCATTCATTCAGTTATGAGGCACTAGTTTCAGTTTGAATTTTAGCCAATTAATTCCATTTTCCAGTTGGAAATTAACCAACTTTAGATCTGGATTTTCCTTGTTTTTATCACTACTCACTTTGGTTTCATCATCTTCACATTATTCACACATACATAAGCTAAATTTTTAGACTGGAGCTTCATAATTCAAATCCCACTCTCTCACTTTAGCCATATTCTCTCTCAATTTTCGTTCATATTCACTCTCCAATCTTCCAGATTCAGTTCTCACATCTTCTTGTCCAGATCACGTCATTTTCTCATCCTCTCACTGTCCAAATCATTTCTTCTCCTTTTTCCTTCATTCACATTGAATTCTGCCTTCATTCTCCTCCAAATTTTTGTCCATTTTCTTCTTCTCCTCCAGATTTCATCCAACACACATTTATCTCCAGATTTCATCTTCATCTTCATACATTCATAGAGCTTCTCAAGGTCTGATTCAAGTGAAGAGGAAGAGCATGAGAGGCTGATCATTTAGAGCTCCAAGAAAGATGACTTGACATTATGAGATTTCCAGATTTGTAATTGTTGTGTTTATTTTCTTGATTTCATGTTCTTATTTTGATTCTTTGAAGATTCGATTCTAAACCTATGTTTAGTTAAGGAATTTGTGATTCTAATTCAGATTTGATAAGAATATGATTGTTGAATTTAGATTTTTATGCTATTTTCAGTTCTGGAATTTATGATTTACCTTGATGTTCTAAGGTTATTTCATAAGTTCTTGCTGATTCTTGTTCAAGTTCTTATGTAGACTTGAGTTAGATTCATATTAGTTATATGAATTTGACTTAAGCTATTTTTCTTCCACTAGTTTTGGTCTGAAACTTGTGTAGAACAAGGCTGAATATAGTGTTAATTTCTAAGTTTACTTGACCTAGATTCATTAGTGTCCATTGAGTCAAATGGTGCATCACACTTAGAGGTTTCTAAGTGTCTCATTTTAGGTTAATCAAGAAGGTTTATGATGTTATAATTCTGGAAATCAATGATTAATGTTAGGAAATCTGACTTGGGCTCACCATAATCATCATTCATTTCATAACAACCAAAACAAAATTTTACAAACATTTATTGTTGCATTATAGAGTTAGTTTAGTTACTTGAAAAATTCATATTAATTTGTGGCATTTGAACAATGATTTGTATGCTTTGCTCTCCAGGAAAATAACCTAGAATGCTCACTTCTACATTCTAGTAAAATTTGATAACCCAAGGTGACTAAAGGGTTCATTAATTGGCGCAGTTGCTGGGGAGCAACTAGCCATACAAATTATGGTTTCAATTGCTATTTAAATTTGTTTTACATTTTGACTTAATTCTGGAATTTGTGTTGTGGTGGCTGATTTGTGTTTTCTGAGCATTTGATCACTTGTTGGTCTGTTTGCTACTGGATATAGTCACCATAGTATTGATTCTAGACGTGCAAGCTAAATCTATCAAGGTTAGCTCAAGTGCCAGCAAGCTGTGAGAATTTGCTCTGTCCAGAAATTTTGCACGAAATTTGGACAAGTATAATTTTTGCTAGACATATCTTTTTAAGCTGATTCTTTTTCATTGTGTTCCTGGTTATCTTAGAAACATTTTTTTATGTTGAACATGATTGCTAATTTGGCCATTAAGTTGGTTGAATTTTTGCTTGACTGAAACAAGGTTCACTAGAAATTCCAGTGCTGCAGACCCTAATTCAAAAAAATACTGGGAAGAATTGACTACGAATGTTTTCTTGAAAATTAGACTGTATAACCTTCTGTGTGTTAAAAGTTTCAGGTAAAAATTTCAGCTCAATTTGATTCGGGACCAGAGAGTTGTGCACTGAACAAGCACATAGGGTCCACTGCTGACTCCCAGTGACACTCCAGGCAGACAGGGCTAACTTTGGATGAGCATATCTCTTTCCCTATTTGGAAATTTTGTTTATAAAAATTCTTGCATTTAATTCAGTGTTTTAGCTTTAAATTTTTAGTTTTGAGTTTTTGCTAATTTTGTTTTTTGCACGTTCAAAAAATTTTTACAATAATATTGCCTCAGTGTGTTTCAATTCTGCCAGTTTTTAGAATTTTTGCCTATTTTCAAATTTTTGATTTTTCTTTGGTCTAGTGCTATTTTTGTGGTGTTCTGAGCTTTATATGTCTTGTAGGACTTGCAAAGAACTTAGTAAAAATTATATTGAATTTAAAGATCAATACTTAGAGTTCTTAGCATCTTCTTCTCTTCCAAACACCATAGTTGATAATTCTGTGATTTTGGACAGTATGGCTAATAGATTGCATGGTAATGAACATGAAATACCTACTAGGAGGAGTATTAGAGAGATGGTAGCACCCACTGACACATTTAGACCTAGTGGCTTGTTTTTAAATTTACAAGAACAAAATGAGTATGAAATCAAACCTTCATTGATTAATGCTTTGCCAAAATTCCATGGCCTTGCAGGTGAGGATCCTAATAGGCATCTTCAAATACTTAAGAGGGTTTGTTCAACCATGAAACCTCCCACAGTAAACTTAGAGAATTTGATGCTCAAGGTCTTCTATTTTACTCTTGAGGACAAAGCAATCACATGGTTTAATACTCTTGCCACAAGGACCATCAATTCTTGGGTGGAGATGTGAAATTGCTTCCTTGAAAAATATTTTCCAGCAACCAAGTATTCTCAACTAAGGAAGCAAATCATGGGGATTTAACAACACCTTCAAGAATCTCTTTATGAGCATTGGATGAGGTTTCTTTAGTTGCTTGCAAAGTGTCCATACCTAAATGTGGGCAAGGAGTTCCTCATTGATTATTTCCATGCGGGTTTGCAAATTCATGATAGAGAGACTATAGATGCTGCTGCAAATGGCTCTCTATTAGATCTTTCACCGGATGATACATGGACCTTGTTGGAAAAGCTTGCAAATAATAACCAACAATATAGCTCAAGAGATGCAAGGGGTATTCACTAAGTGGGCCAATCTTCTATTGCTAATTCCCAATTGGAGGATATCTACTCTCAATTGGATTTTTTCAAGATGTCTATCTCTAATCCTCCACAAGCTCAGATTGCTTCTATGTACAATGCTCTAATGGCTCCTATTTGTGGTATATGTAATTCCACAATGCATATGACCTCTAATTACATGCATGCTCAAGATATTGGGGCTGTGTCTTAACAACAAAGGCCCTACAATTATCAACATAATTAAGGGGCAAGGAACAATTTTGAGGCTAACTATGGGAGCACATATAACCCAAGTTGGAGGCAGTACCCTAACTTCAGCTACAAAGGTAATCAAGAGGTTGTGCAAGCAAAGAATTCTCAAGTGATCCCTATTCAAGATGGTGGAGGTGATAAACAAATGTATTCCTACCTTGAGAGGATAGATGATGCTATGTTTTCTATGGGCCAAAAGTTTGATTCTTATGTGTCTAGGATAGAATTGAAAATGGACATGATGCTTAAAAGGCTAGATAATCTTGAATCAAAATAATAAAGCACTGATTTAGTGATACAACAATTTGGGAATTCAAATAGCATTAGCCAAGCTCAAGGAAGTGGAAAGCTCCCAACTCAACCTGTCATCAATCCAAAGAGCCTTAGTATAATTGAGTTGAAGAGTGGAAGAGTTCTTGAAGCCATTCCAAGTGCCTCAAACCATAGTGGCAGCAAGCCTAGTGAGGTTATTTTAAGGAATTCTCAAATTTGTGAAGGAAGACCACTTTCTCTTGCTGATCCACGTGATTTTACTTGCTATGACAGCAAGCTAAATATGCATCTAAGTACCTTACATAGCCTCAAGAACACGCCTCCTACTTCTCTAAGTCCTCAAGTAATTGATGATGAGGATGACTCTATTGAAGAGATTGTAGTTGAGGATGTAAATGGGGCAAGATCAGCCCTGAATGCTTAAGAAAAGAAGTGAAATTGATCTCAAATCAAGGCTAAGACAGTGCTGGAACAGCCATGGTTCATCTATATTCTAAGGCAAATGAGAATGATTCAAGCAAGCCTAAGGAGAAAGAGGTGTTGGGAAGAAGAGAGCCTCCAAAAGAATATCAAATTGGGAACCCTATTTCAAGGGATATGCCATTCCCTAAGGCCTTGACTAGATTTGCTAAGAAAGGGCAAGAAGAAGATAGGCATGATGTGTTTGATATGTTAAAGAAGGTGGAAGTGAACATACCATTTCTTGAGATGATAAAAAGCATGCCTAAGTGTGCAAAGTTTTTGAAGGAGTTGTGCAATAATAAAAAGGGATTCAAACCATTAGTTGCAGTTCAAATGAGTCTTAATATTAATTCTGTCTTCAAGCCACAACTCCCTCTAAAGTATAGAGATCCGGGGGCATGTACCATTCCTTGTCAAATAGGGAATATGTTTGTTCAAGAAGCCTTGATTGACCTAGGGGCAGCCCTCAATGTGATGCCCACTCACATTTATTCTTCCCTTAATCTTAGTGGTCTTCAAGATTGTAGTGTCATCTTGCAACTAGCCGACCAGAGCACAAGGAAGCCTAAGGGATTCTTGGAAGACATCTTAGTAAAGGTCAAGGATTTGGTTTTTCCAGTAGATTTTTATGTGTTGGATATGCAAGAAGGAGGCCAAGGCACACTCATCCTTGGGAGACCTTTTATGATGACATCAAGTACTATATTGAACATGAAGGAAGGTAAACTTACCATGGAGTTTTTAGACAGCAAGATTGAATTTAACATATTTGATAGCTTGAAAAACTCTTATGTTGATTATTTTTGTGGATTGCATTGATGATACACTTGATGGAATCATTGATGAGGTTTCTATGCCTCCTAGCTTGGATGATGTTGCCTCTTTGCCTAGTTTTACTTGTTCATGCACTTATGACTCTATTTGTGTGAATTGAAATAACATAGTGTTAATTTTGTTTAATTTGAAAAATCAAGATGAATTGCATTCACTTAAGCATGAGCATTTGAATGGCAGCATACTTGATATGCCTCACTCATCTACTTGCACTCCATTTGAAGCACTTGTGTTGGCTAGTTCCTCACATGACTAAACATATGCTTCCTTGAGTGATTTGCTTACATTAGATGAGTTTGATGATTTGAGTATCAATTCTGGAAATTCTATTAATTTAGTAATTAAATCAAGTGATGAGAGTAAAATTGTATCTAATAATAGCCCTAGTTCATCTTCCACATGTCATATTTCATCACATCATTTGATTTCTTCTAGTGAATTTAATTCTGGAATTTTTGACAGCTTTGATCCTTTTATGCCTAATCATTCTCTAAGGTTGGAGGAGTGTTTTACTTGTGATATTTCAGGTTTAAGGACACTTGAAAAGCATGAACAAAGTGATTTTAGGGCTGTTAATGATCCAAGGGGCATGCAAATTGGTACTGAAAGTCTAGAATTAGATCTAGCCAAACCTGGAATTAATTCTTGAGCAAGCCAATCAGATGTGGATGTTAGGCACAAAGTTGGAACCAAGCAAGTCAATCTGGACAAAATTTTACATACAGCAGCTGTGAGAAGCTTGGATGTGCCACTTAAAGAGATGGATCTAGTAAGGCAAATTTAAGTGCAAAAGATCCCTCCAAGCATCATTGAGCTACCCAATCTGGAGTTGAAGCCACTTCCTTCACATCTTAAGTATTTTTACTTAAGAAATGGTAATCAACTTCCTATTATTGTTTCTTCTTCACTGACCCCTATAGAAGAGTCTTTGTTGTGTGATGTAGTGAGGAAGAACATTGAAGCTATTGGGTGGACACTTGGAGACATTCCTGGAATTAGCCCTCAAACTTGCACACATAGGATCATGTTGGAGGAAAATTCCAAGGCAATAAGGCAACCATAAAGGAGGTTGAATCCTCTCATACTTGATGTGGTAAAGAAGGAGGTTACCAAACTCTTGAGTGTAGGTATAATCTATCCTATTAGTGATAGTGAATGGGTGTCTCCAGTGCAAGTTGTGCCCAAGAAGAGTGGAATTACTGTGGTAAAGAATGAACATGATGAATTGATTCCTATTAGGATACAAAATAGTTAGAGGGTATGTATTGATTATAGGAGGTTGAATGAGGCAACCAAGAAAGACCATTCCCTCTCCTATTTATTGATCAAATGTTAGAAAGATTAAAGGGGAAATCTCATTATTACTTTCTTGATAGATATAATGGTTATTTTCAGATTTGCATTGATCCGGTTGATCAACACAAAACCACTTTCACTTGCCCATTTGGTACCTTTGCATATAGAAGAATGCCTTTTGGATTATGTAATGCTCCAGGGACCTTCCAAAGATACATGTTTGGTATTTTTAGTGATTTTATTGAAAATTGCATAGAAGTGTTCATGGATGATTTCACAATTTATGGGAATTCTTATTCTTCTTTGCTTGAGAAATCTTGATAAAGTCCTTGCTAGATGTGTGGAGAAGAACTTGATTTTGAACTTTGAAAAGTGCCATTTTATAGTTGAGTAAGGGATTGTCTTGGGCCACTTAGTTTCAAGCCGTGGCATTGAGGTGGATAGGGCCAAAATTGAAGTGATTTCATCTCTGCCCTATCCAACTAATGTCAAGGACTTGAGATCTTTCCCTGGCCATGTGGGTTTTTTATAGAAGATTTATTAAAGATTTTTCAAAGATTGCACATCCCTTGTCTCAATTACTTCAAAAAGATGTCAAATTTGAGTTCTCTCCAAGTTGTAGAGATGCATTTAATGCTTTGAAGGCTAAGCTTGTTTCCTCTCCTATTTTGAGGAGTCCTAATTGGTTGATTCCATTTGAGATTTCATGTGATGCCTCTAATTTTGCTGTTAGGGCTATGTTGGGACAAAGGGAAAACAAGCTACCTTATGTTATTGCATATGCATCTAGGACTTTAGACAAAGCACAATGCAATTACACTACAACCAAAAAAGAATTGTATGCATTAGTATTTGCTCTTGACAAGTTTTGATCTTACTTATTGCATTCCAAGGTTGTTGTTTTACAGATCATGTGGCCTTGAAGTACCTTTTAAAGAAGAAGGACACCAAGTCATGTTTGCTTAGATGGATGCTTCTACTTCAAGAGTTCAATTTGGAGATCATTGATAGGAGTGGAGCAGCAAATCATGTGGCGGATCACTTGAGTCAATTGCCTTATGACTCCATTATGGTGAATTCCTCTTTTGATTTCCCTTGTGATGAGTTTAGAGATAAATCATTATGTGCTATTTCTTCCCATAATGTTGTTTGGTATTCTGATTTTGTCAATTTATTAGTGCATAATGTGTTTCCAAATGGGATTACTAGACATGCTAGGGAGAAGCTTGCTAAGGAAAGTAGATATTATGTTTGGGATTCACCTACTCTTTAGAGATTGTATGGTGATGGTGTCATTAGGAGATGTGTTCCTGATGTTGAGATTGATGATGTGTTGAGGATGTGTCATACTTATGCATGTGGTGATCATTTTGGGGTTAGGAGGACCGGGCAGAAGGTCTGAGATTGTGGTTTATATTGGCCATATCTTTTTAAAGATGCACATCAATTTTGCAAAGCATGTCATGCATGTCAACATTTTAGGAGTTTGGGAAAGAGACATGAAATGCCACAGGTGCCCATTATATTTTGTGAGATCTTTGATGTTTGGGGTATGGATTTCATGGGTCCTTTTCCCTCTTCCAATGGTTGTGAATATATATTATTCTGTGTTAATTTTATTTCTAGGTGGGTTGAGGCTATCCCCACTAGAACTAATGATGCTAAAGTTGTGGCAAAGTTTCTTTTGTCTCATGTATTTTACAGGTTTGGCATCCCAAGAGCAATCATCACAGACCAAGGGACATACTTTTGCAACAAGACTATCTCCTCTTTACTTCAAAAATATGGTGTTCTACACAAGGTGGCAACCCCATATCATCCTCAAACAAATGGGTTAGCCGAGTGTTCGAACAAGGAGATCAAGTATATCCTTCAAAAGATTGTGAGACCAAATAGGAAGGATTGGAGCTCAAGACTTGAGGAGGCTCTTTGGGTATACCGGACCACCTTCAAGACACCCATTAGGATGTCTCTATTTAGGTTAGTCTATGGTAAGCAATGTCACCTCCTGGTGGAGATTGAGCACAAAGCCTATTGGGCTGTGAAGGCTTGTGTATTTGGTGAGGAGGGTGTAGCTGCCTCAAGGAAGCTCCAACTTCAAGAATTGAAGGAGTTTGAGATTGGAAGCGTATGAGAGCTGTAAATTGTACATGGAAAGAGCAAAATTCATTCATGATAAATGTATTTTGAGGAAGCATTTTCAAGTGGGAGATAAAGTGCTTAAGTTCAAGATAAGGCTCAAGCTCATTGGTGGCAAACTTTAATCCAAATAGGAGGGCCCTTACATTGTGGAGGAAATTTTTGACTATGGCACTATCACCCTCAAAGATCCTCAAAGTAGCTTAACATTCAAGGCAAATGGCCACTTATGCAAGAAATTTCATGAGGGTGAATCTTCCACATTACTTGCTGAAATGAGATTCAAAGATCCTCCATGAGTCTTCAAAGGTTGTATCTCTCCTTCTTATTTCTTTTTGATTGATTTGATTGATTCACAAAGCACACAAGTGAAGCTCTAATTGGGATATGCTTGCTGTCACATATGCACACATATGGTACACCATTCTTTGCTTGTGTTTGTGTTTGTGAATATCATTTTGATTTCAAGTGTGAGGGGAGATGCAACCTGATTCATTAAGTTTAGAAAAAAAATGAAATTCCTTTTCCATTGTTATGTTAGTTTTTGTTGTTTCTTTGTTTTCCTTTATTTCCCTTTGCTGTTTAGTTTAGGGTTTTCGAAAAAAAAATAATGAAATGAACTTTTTCCAACACTTTTACATGCTGTACAAATTTGATTTAATTCTTCCCATTATGTGTTTTGCATGCATTAGGGATAATGCATTGTTTAAGTGTGGGGGGAAGTGTGTTTTTTGAAAAAAATTTGTTTTGTGAGCAATCTTGAGTTTTGAAGATGATCTTAGTTTTTGCATTTGAGTTTGAACTCTTGAGATGTTGTTTTCTTTAGTTTAAATCTATTTTGAAGCAATAAACCATTTGGTTAAGTGTAATTGATTTAGAGAGGCAAGAATAAACCATATGGAAGGGACCTTCAACCATTGAGAGTTCTATGTTCTTTGGTTTTGTTAATCCTCTAGAACTTGTTTTCTCTCTTACTTAAGGCTACACTTGTGCATTGGTTGTAGGGAAAGTGATTATGGCCATCATTAAAGTGCCCAAGGCCTTTTAGCTAACCCTTGATTACTTGATTATCTCTCGCTTAGCTAAATAGAGCCTTCTTTTGTTTTGTCATTGTTAAACACTTGACCCTATTTTAGATAGATTGCATGTATTCTCATTTAGTATGTTTCAATGTGCATTGACTATTTTTAGTTTAACTAGTAGATACATCTATTGGGATCTATTTCATTCATTCACATTGGCCATACCATTCCATTCTTATGATTAAGGAACATTTTTGAGTTGTCCCCAAATGTTGGAAGCTATACTTGGAAAAAAAAAGAGAAATAAAAAAAAATGAAATTAAGAAGAACAGCAAGAGAAAAAAAACAAAAGAAAGAAAGAAGTGATAGAAAAGAAAGAAGAAAAAGATTATAGAAAGAAATATATTTGAGAAAAAGAGATCCAAAGTGGATCAAAGAAAAGCAAAAGAAAGAGTTTGAATAAGCAAGTTTCCTTGGATTTGCTATTTGATTCACTTGTTTCTATTTGTAGATTCTCATTTCATCTCATTCTTGGCCCATTATTCATTCCATCCATGATCCTTATTATGTTATCTATTTGGTTTGGTTTGAGTAGTCTTGTATATTGAGCATACCTACATTGTGGCCAAGACAAGTTTCTTGAGCCAAACCCTACCCCTTTCACATGTAAGTCTAAGTGTACCATTCATTGAGCACATTACATCCTTTGAAAGTCCATATGATTCTTGAGAACCCTTGTATCTTAGTAATGGAGAGATAGAGGGATCACAAGCCTATGGTAGGATGACTTGCCAAAGAACTTGAGTGATATTTGTACCTTTATACACCGAGTGCTTGAGTGAAACACTAATCCGGTGAGGTTTTCTCTTTGAGATTACTTTTTTGTAGATGGTTTACTTGTGATGTATTAAGGTTTTTCTCTAAAGATTGCAACATTGATTTAGTTCTTGAGATAGTGCATTGACTTTGAAAATTGGATTTACTCTTAAGAGCTTGTATTTTTGTGTTGTTTACTTGTCTAGGTTTTGAGAGAGTTTTACCTGGAGAGCAAAATTCAAGTGTGGGGGAATTGATCTACTTCATATTTTACATGTTATACACTTAGTTTTTGGCACCAAATAGTGCATATTAGGGTTTGTTTCCTGGTTTTTAGCTATGTTTCACACATTGACTACATAGACCCTAATAATACTATTTGGTGTATGGGTTGAGACTTTAAGATGCTTGATTGGATTTTTGGGCCTAAATTATCATTTTCTTCCTTTTTAATTTTTCTTTTTAGAATTTATGTAGTATTATGTTTTTATTTTCAGATTTGTGTGAGGGCAATCTTGGAATCAAGAAGCAAAGACTTGGTCAACAATTTTGGAGAGGTCAAAAGCACATGAAAGGCTGAATGGTGTCAATTTTCATATTTAATTAATGTTGAGTTGGCAATCCTAATTTTAGAAATTCATTGAGGAAATTAAATAAATAATGGGCAAGTCATGAGCACATGTGCGTGAGGTATAGACCTGATCCAAGAATTCATTGCATGACATCATCATGAGAAATGGGAAGCAATAGCTGACATCATCATGAGGCAATCAAAGAGCAATTTAGGCATGATTTAGTCTGAAATGCATGAAACTCACGGGGAACTGAAGCAAGCTAAGGGGAATTATATTTTTATCTATGCATCAAGTCACATTTCCCATACTCATTCATTCAGTTATGAGGCACCAGTTTCAATTTGAATTTTAGCCAATTAATTCCATTTTCTAGCTGGAAATTAACCAACTTCAGATCTGGATTTTCCTTGTTTTTATCATTACTCACTTTGGTTTCATCATCTTCACATTATTCACACATACATAAGCTAAATTTTCAGATTAGAGCTTCATAATTCAGATCCCACTCTCTCACTTCAGCCATATTCTCTCTCAATTTTCGTTCATATTCACTCTCCAATCTTCCAGATTCAGTTCTCTCATCTTCTTGTCCAGATCACACCATTTTCTCATCCTCTCACTGTCCAAATCATTTCTTCTCCTTTTTCCTTCATTCACATTGAATTCTGCCTTCATTCTCCTTCAAATTTTCATCCATTTTCTTCTTCTCCTCCAAATTTCCTCCAACACACATTTATCTCCAGATTTCATCTTCATCTTCATACATTCATGGAGGCTTCTCAAGGTCTGATTCAAGTGAAGAGGAAGAGCATGAGAGGCTGATCATTTAGAGCTCCAAGAAAGATGACTTGACATTATGAGATTTCCAGATTTGTAATTGTTGTGTTTATTTTCTTGATTTCATGTTCTTATTTTGATTCTTTAAAGATTCGATTCTAAACCTATATTTAGTTAAGGAATTTGTGATTTTAATTCAGATTTGATGAGAATATGAATGTTGAATTTAGATTTTTATGCTATTTTCAGTTCTGGAATTTATGATTTACCTTGATGTTCTAAGGTTATTTCATAAGTTCTTGCTGATTCTTGTTCAAGTTCTTATGTAGACTTGAGTTAGATCCATATTGGTTATATGAATTTGACTTAAGCTATTTTTCTTCCACTAGTTTTAGTCTGAAACTTGTGTAGAGCAAGGCTGAATATAGTGTTAATTTCTAAGTTCACTTGACCTAGATTCATTAGTGTCCATTGAGTCTAATGGTGCACCACACTTAGAGGTTTCTAAGTGTCTCATTTTAGGTTAATCAAGAAGGTTTATGATGTTATAATTCTGGAAATCAATGATTAATGTTAGAAAATCTGACTTGGGCTCACCATAATCATCATTCATTTCATTACAACCAAAACAAAATTTTACAAACATTTATTATTGCATTATAGAGTTAGTTTAGTCACTTCAAAAATTCAGATTAATTTGTGGCATTTGAATAATGATTTGTATGCTTTGCTCTCTAGGGAAATGACCTAGAATGCTCACTTCTACACTCTAGTAAAATTTGATAACCCAAGGCGACTAAAATTTGATAAACTTTTACAATTGATGCAAATAATGACTTATTTACTTTGGCTTATGCAATAGTGGGTGGAGAAATATATGATAATTAGGCTTGGTTTTTTGAAAACGTGAGAGAGATCACACACCAAGTTCAATTGACTATAGTGTCAAACAGGCATAATGCTATTATTGGTGTAATGCGTGCAATATTTGATGGCAATCGACATGCTTTTTGTTATCATCATGTCAAAGAAAATTACAGTTTTGAATTTACAAAAATTAATAGAGGCATATGAAGGATTGATAGGATAAGCAAGGAAGACACACTTAAGTTGTTAGATAATATTGCATATGCAAGGTTGGAAATAGAATTTCATGTTGTTATGGGTCATTTGATGGTTTTCTCCCTACAGTTGGCAAGACGTTTAGAAACAAATAGAGATATAGATCGTTGGCCCTTAGAAAGATTTTCATACAAAAGATGGGACAACATAACAACAAGCCATGTTGAATCTTTCAATACTTGGCTAGTAAAAGAGAGAAAACATCATATATGTGCATTGATAAATGAGCATTGAGCAAAATTAGTGAGGAAGCTATACAATAGCAAGATAGAAATGGCGAATTGGTCAAACAGAGTTAAACCACGTGTTGAAGTGAAGTTGAAGGAGAATGTATTGAGAGTTGAAATTATGGTGGCTAAACATTATAGTGTGAATATGATACTAGTGAAGGTAGGAAACAATGACTTGAGAGTGAATCTAACATTACGAGAATGTTCCTGTCAAGAATGGCAAATGATAGGAATTCCTTATGCATATGCATGTGCAGTAATAAAATTAGTTCATGGTAATGTGTATTCATATGTTGAAGAATGCTACACTATCCATGCACAAGAAAAAATTTACAGCTCCACAATGATTTCAGTGGAAACCATTGACATGCCTCAGTTGATCGAGCTACATTATGAAAATTATGAAATGAATACCTTTTTGGAACCACCACTGACTACACATCCCCCAAGGTGACCACCTACCAAGTGAAAAGAGTCAGAGTTTCAAAATAAAAGTGTATCATTGCTTAAGATGTAATCAAGCTGGACATACCAAGAATAGATTAAGAATCCCAATGTAGGGATTGAAAGGGGGTGAAAACCATATGCATATTAGTTAGTTTGAAATTAAAATGCATATGATTTTTATTTATTTTGTGGATTTTGCTATTGAATGACCTTTTGTACAGACACCAACCTCATATGTTTTTTGTACTTATGGAGGTGACAGGTTATGTAAATAGAATTGCAGTCTACATTGTTTTTTGGTAAGCAAATTGCATAGGTACTATTTAAGTAGATGAGATTTTTTTGTGTAAAAAGGATGTAAATATGGTGTACATGTATTAAAATCAGTGTAATATAATGCTGACAAAAATTTCAAGTCTAAATTTATGCAAGTGAAAATGCTGTCATGACATAAGACTGCTAAATTCACCAATGTGGCATAGGGATATTGCTAATGTAACTACTGACAACATAGAACCTCACTTGGGATTAAATTTTTTTCATAGTATTTCAGATATTTAAGAGAGTTGTTAGATAATGGGATCCAATAACATTAGTTGAGAATTTCATATCCAAAGCAAGAGAAATCCCTACCATATGTTGTGAAATGAATAACCCCACTTGGGTATCATTGTTTATTAAAAGATACCTATCAGAAATCGGGATCTGGTAACCTTACCTGAGAATTCTCTAACCTAAGTTAGAAAAGTAGCTAACGTATAATGTGAAATATCCTAATATGACTTGGGAACTCTTTTTTTAAGGGTAAGTCTTGCCACAGATTAGGGTCTAAAAATCTCATTTGGGAATTCCCTAACCTACCTTGGAAACTAACTAACATATGTTGTAAACGTGCCTAAAGTGACTTAGGAATTCATTGTTTAAGGATAAGTCTTGCCACAAGTTGGGTTTCTAACAATGTCACTTAGGAATGTCCTAACCTAACTTGGGAAAAAGGTGTACGTATGTTTTGAAAGAGCCTAACATGACTTAGGAATTCACTGCATAAGGATAAGCCATTTGGCACAAGTTTTGTTCCAACAACCTCACTTGAGAATTTGGTAACATAAGTTGGGAAAGTGAGTAACATATATTGTCAAAGTTTCTAATGTGACTTGAGAATTTATTATTTGATGAAAACTAACGTGGCATAAGCTAGGTTCCAGCAAAGTCTCTTATGAATATCCTAACCTAACTTAGGAAAAAGCTGAATGTATGTTTTGAAAGAGCCTAACGTGAATTGGGAATTCATTGTGTAAGGATAAGCCACTAGGCACAATTTGTGTTCCACCAACCTCACTTGGAAATTCTAAAACATATGTTGTGAAAAAACCAAACGTCGATTTTGAAAGTAACGTGAGTCAATAAAAATCAAGAACAATTTGTCAAATTTCTTGTACATGTAGCTAAAGGTTTTTTAAATTAATTGCTGTATCATATACAAGAAGCCACAGAAAAATACTTAATTACATAAAGGTGTAATTTACATATCACAAATGTCTACACTATGCTTTCAATCTTTTGGATCCTGCATACCCAGTATTCGAAATGGACGTCATGACTTGAGAGCCCACTTTGTTATATGGATGAGTTACCAGCCAATACAATACCTCACTCCTCATTTCACTCAATTATTCCTACACAATCAGATAAAGTCAACTCACAAGACACAAAATTGTCACATAGAGAAATTATATCTTAACTTTAACATTTGTTCCTATAATTATTAAAGAAGGCATAGTAAGGCTGCCCCATTCCTCTCGTGCCCTATTATTTCACTGTCTGAGGAAAAAGATGACATACATTCCATAATCAGATCTACAAAAAATATAAAATTTGTTAGCACGTAGTTGGGAAATATACACTTAATTACATGTACACAATTTTAGCTTTTTTACTTATGTCGTCGGTTGCTATTCCATAGGCACCACTTTCAACTTTAGGTCATAATTGTCATCAAGAAGTTCAGGTTTCAATTTCATTAATATTTCTACAAACCTATTTTTTTAAGAATAATAACAAGGTGAATGAGAAGCTTTCACCAATAAATTTTATATATCATTATATGGGAAAAGGCATATCATAAAATATGTCATTTTTTCCTTCTCTTTGGGTAACAGAGCTTCCTTCGCTTTCTTTATATTCTTCTTTTTCTTCTTTGATTCTTTATCAGATGGTAACATCTAGTCCAACATGTACATTGTGGCTGTTTTTGGCTCCACAATATAGTAAAACCAGTGCAATGCAAACACTATAGGGAACAAATGAAATCGCAATCTCTTATATTATACCCGATGTTAGTTAGCATAAAATCCTTCAAATGGCTATCCAAGTCCTATCTTTTTTATTAGTGAATTATGGTTCCCTGAAATGAAAAATATAACACTTACAACTTGTAAGCACCTAATAAAATAAAAGAATTAAACTGTAAGACAAACTGTAAAATCTAGATCAAAAATGTGTCGTCGCACAACTTGATCCTTTTCCTTTTGCTCATTGACCAAAAGTCTTCCAATTAATGTAACAACCTATATAAAAAATAATAGTTACATTAAAATTTTACTATAACTTGATCTATTTTAACTAGCACACTTGCTCACCGAACTATGGATCCATTGTCTAGGACCTAGACACTTGCATTTATATCTTGTTAAATAATACTGCTCAATCTCCACAATTTTTCTATTAGAGAAAACAAAATTATATCAACCAATCGATTATGAACATATCAACTAGTAAGGTTGAATATCATACTCATGTCCCTTATTGGGTGGAATAGACTTTGTACAGTATTGGTAAACTTCTTTCTCTGTACATTGTCCTCTTTTTTCACGTCCTCTTTTTTCCCTTCCCTCTATCATCTAAAAAGGGTGAACGAATAGTACTAACTATTTGTCGTTGTGATCTTCTTAGTGTCATTTCACCCTTAGAATCTTGTTCTCTAATTGGCTTTTCTACTTCTTCTTCTTGTGCACCCAATTCTCCCTCCTTTTCTTTTTATCTCCTTCTGCTTGTCCTTCCTCTTCTTTTTTTCATCTTCTCTAGGTCGCCCTTCCTCTTCAGTTTCATCTCTTTCTGCTTGTCCTTCCTCTTCCTCCTTCTCATCTTCTCCAGATTCTCCCTCCTCTTCATTTTTCATCTCTTGTCTCTTCTCCTTCCTCTTCTTTGTCGTCATGTTCTAACTCTTCCTCCTCTTCCTCTTTACCATCATGCTTTTGAACAACTTCCTCTCCTCTTCTTTTACCTTGGAGCTTGAGGAGTCTTTATGCAATTCCACGTGTAAAGGTCACAACATCTCTATATACCTCTTTTATGTCCTGCACCATATAAAATATCATATGTTTAAATTACATAAAAATAACTTTGCTAATTAACAACCACCATTTTTCCCTTACTGAATCATAAAATTCATTTCTGGAAGCTCTATTGAGAAGCTGTCATGTCCTTGAAAAGGGTGATACAAAATGCCATGATCACTTGCCTTTTCAAGTTGAACTCGTGCTGTTACTCTCTCCTCTGTCCAATGTTCCAGAGCATCTTCTTGCGATGACACCTTAATTGGCTCCAATGGAAACATTTGAAAGTAAAAAATTTGCATATTTACATCTATATCATATAACCCACAGAATTTTGCAAAATAATTAACTTATAACAAATTATATCTTAATTCATCTACATACTGCAAGAAGAAATAAGCATCCTCCAACAGTTTTTTTGTGCCCATCCTTCTTCTCTCATGCTTTATATTCAACTACCTCCTTTCCAAGCTTAGATAGTATAAAGGATGACTAATCATAACGTCCCCAAATTTAATCTGGACATGACCTTCGATAGTTTATCACTTATTTTGGAACTCAAACTTGGAAAAAGAAAATTTCCTAACCAATAGAGAATGAAGAGAAACTCAAATTTATCATTTTCTTTCCCCGAGAGTATCATGTCCTTTATTACATTATAGGATACCTTTTTTAAAGTCCTTATTTAAGGACTTTAATTTATTCTTATCCCTATTCATATCAACCATCTCCCTATCATTAGGCAAGCTAAGTAAGGCATGAACCGCTTTGCCATTGATGACTTCCCTTTGACCTCTAATGAAAAAGGATGATGTAGGAGGATCAAATGGCTTCATCACTTCGTCGTATAAATCTCTAGGCAACTTGTGACATTTAATATTTAAAATCTTACCAAATCCTATTCTATTAACCCTATCTCTCAAAGATTTTTGCTTTTTGATATAATCAAAAACTTCCTTCATCTTTGTTGAAGAACACCTTGTCTCAAATGGAATCTGTCCAAGAAAAACAAGTTAGCACCATTACTTGTATTCATCACATTTTTCATGCTTGAGGTTAAAAACAATGTACCTCGTAAGCTTTTACACCAGCATTTTCCTCCTTAGCCAGATGCTTATAGTGATCTTGTTCTTCTGATGACAACCTTTTCTATACTGCAGATACTTCTACGTTGAGTTTTTTCAAATCATTTCCCTGGGTTGTATACTTGCCATGATATGCCTCTTTAAACTTACGTAAGCCAAAACAACTTTTTTGCCTTAAAGGATTTCCTTTTGTTTTAGCCATTATCCTGCACACAAACAATGAGGGTAAAAAACAAACTACTGTTGAATGTATCTAACGTCACTAATGAATACACATAATAACACTATTGAATTTACCAAACATGAAATCTAAATTTTCTCTATAGAATAGGGGAGGGTCAGGGAAAGTCATAGTCACAGCCTCCCTAACCTCTACCTCCATAAATAGTACAAAGAATTTAAATAAACCATAGCTTAGTTGACATCACCAAAACAACATTTATTTCAAATGGGATCCCAAAAGGACTGGCTGAAATATATGAATCTTAATTATATCATCCATCAATTCAACATCAATAATTGTTGTAAAAATAAATTAATTCAGGTCAGAGCAACTCAAGGATCAAAAGAATGTTTAAGCTTGGTAAAGAGTTGCATAAACAAATATCATAAGTAGGTAATTGTAAATCCTAGCTCATCATACTTCATCAACAAAGAGTTACAACTTCTATTGCATAAACAGAATATTTGAGCTCAACATGCAGTATCTGAGCTCAAAACATTATTAAAAAATTTACAGCAAAACAAGAGGAACCAAGTGATGCAATAAGACGGACATAGAGCACAAATAAGAGGAACCAAGATACTAGCTCGACCAACAAAAGAGCAACTAAGAAGAACCAAGTAAACTAATGTTACAAATCTCTAGTTCATTGCCAGCATATGTGCTCGGCCAGCAAAAGAACAGAGGAAAATAAATTCATTTTAAAATATAAAAAAACCATGATGCCTTGATGAACAAAAGGCTTCTCACTCTTTTTTCTCAAATTCATGGAAAAATCATAGAATATAGCAACAATCAGGTTTGAATATCACAAAAATATAAAGAAATATAGAGCCATTTTGGGATCATAAATGAACACTATTGCAGTTCGAACACTATTGCAAATGCCTTATTGGAATGACACTAGGAAAAAAATGTACAATCAATAAAAAACACAGAATCAATCTTGCCCCCATCGAAGAACAGACGAAGGGAGGGAGGGAGGGAGGGAGGCACCAACCCTGGAAGAAGAAAAGATGGGGCACCGACCACAGAGCATACACACCAAACCAAAAAAAGGAGCAACAATAGAGGACCTCTCACCAACAATTGCACACTCCTTGAGCTGATATGGAGAACTCAATCAATGACAAAGGAGACGGCCGAGCCACGAGGAGAAGAAGCAACTGATGAAGACGCCGAAACAGAGCACGAATAAAGCTCTCTCATGCGTGGGTACCTTTGTTTTGAGCTTAGGGGCATTTTTGACAATTCTGATTATTTTTTTATCCCAACGATACTTAATTGCGATTTTTATTTTTCAGGTCCCTAATTAGGATTAATGTCCTTATAAGGTCCTTAACTGTCATTTTTTCATGGAAGTTTACTCTCCTATAAATGCACATAATTGATATAGTAATAAAATCTTGGAATATTCTAAGTGATTGCTCTTGTAAGTATACAAGATTGATATAGTAATAATTCTTGGAGTATTTCTAGAGTGAAACCTAAAGGAAAATAGTTAACTTTGTTATTTCAGAAAGGCAAATAATTGAAAAAGAGATTAATATTTAATTAATGCATAATAAGAACAATAATAAAAATGGATAACCAACCAATCAAACGAGTATTACAGATTGAGATTTATCTATTGAGATGTTGCCATGCCCTTAAAAGTTAGACGTGACCGGCACGGAATATATACACAAATATATATTCCTTAAGCCTTAATCAAAGGAACTTTAATCTAGTATTTTAATTTATTTGAAATATGATGGAAGATAATTGTGACACTTTTATGTAAACAAAAGATTAGTAAACTTTTGAAAAAATTTCACCAATCTCCACTCTAAATAGGACTTCCTGAAGTCTCTACAACAACAACATATGTCCAAATCAGAAATGTGGAGCTTTGCTCCTTCGCAATAGATAGACAAATATACTACAATTCATAATCTTATCTATAATTAGTGTGGAGCATACCTAATTACAATTTCAAATATAACAACTAATTAACCATTTACAGCACAAGAAAGATATACTTGAAAGGTCTTCTTCTCAATTCAACAAGGAGTTCCTTATAGATTAGCAAAAGGTAGATCATCGGTTATATTATCTGAGACCAAAAATATTTCTAGTGAATAACGTCCTAATAATAAATAATTGAATATAAATAAAAGGAAAGTTTGAAACAATTATGTAAGTTTAAAGAAACCATGATTTTCATAAAAATTTAGTAAACTTCAAAATAAAATAGCTATATATAACTTTAAATAAAATTTTGAACTATTAAATTATTAAATTAAATATTATTGTCATTTGATTTCAAGAAAGCAAATAAACAAAATAAATAATCATAAGTAAATTACTAAATGATAATAATAATAATAATAATGAGATGTAAAATCACCAAATAATCTAATTTATAATTATAGGAACTCATCAGAACAATTAACAAACGTGGACATACAGTCCATGAGAGTAAATAATCAAATGAGGCTTATACCACAAAGACAAACATGAACACACAGTCCACGAGGGTAAGTAACCAACGCAGCCAAAGCCACGAAATAAACATAGACACACAGTCCATGAGGATAATTTAACCAAACGCAGCTTGAAGCCACAAAACAAATGTGAGTACGATGCTCACAAATAACCATCCCTCTGTTGCACGTGCGTTAGCTATCGCACGGGGCTAGAACCTCCTATAAGCACCCTGCTAGTTAAATATACTATGACACGTTAAGGGCTAATGGAATTGCCGTTAGCAACCAATGTTCTGTATAAAGTTTCTTTTAAATCCACTTTCAAACATGCGAGAAAATTATTACTTGCAAAACATAATATCTCTTCTCAGTATCAAACTCGCATGAAACATGTAAAACATCAATCCTTCTAAATATGAAAATTCATAATTAATATTTTATAAATTGTTCACTAATTTTCATAGTTGGCTTTACTAAATGATAGACTACTGAAATTTGTAAAAGCATTTCTGTCAATTTAAAAAGTATAAGTCATGACTCTAAGAGGTAAAGCAAATTAACAAAGGAGCTAATGGCAAGACAAATATGTAATAACTATAAATGGGTTACAACAATATCTTGATAAAGAAATTTTTCAATATATAAATTGACTGGGACGTTATCCACTTACCTGATAACTCCTAAATTAATAATATGTACTTTTTAAATATCTCCCCATTTTCCTTTGGCTATGCTATTACCTAGACCAGAAGAATAAATAACTTTCTTCATAAAAACTCCATTTCATATGTTTCTAACTGACATTTCGTGAACCCAATATGTAATCTAGAACATATTTAAAGTCCTCAATCCTTATTTGTCCTTAAACCCACTATTCATATTTAGAATTATATTCTTCCTATTTCTTTCTCCCACATATAATGACATATTCATCTCAACCATGCCTCCAGCCACATAAACATATTCATGAAACACATATTAACATATTCATATGTTAACCAAAAAAAAAAAAAA